>NC_134398.1:227814555-228119326 GCF_050003625.1 Haematobia irritans | reverse complement strand
ATGAATGGGCTGTTAATGTCTGCTTCTCCTCAAATATTGCGTGATTTTGATTTGAGTTAGTCATCTGGTGTTAATTTCCTATATAATTCCAAGTAATTTTTCTTTCATGTGTGTTTGGCATCATGCTAGATTTCTTGTAATAGCTTAAATGTTCTTGAAGTCATAAGAGGAAATGAGTAACACGCGCCTTTATCTCACATAAGACTTCTATACCAAATTCCATACTCTAGGTGATTTGACTTAAGTGAAAATGGCTAAATTCTGAAGTCAACTGGTCGATTGGATTGTCTGAATACAGTGAAACATAAACGAAGTGGACACCAATGGTAGCTTAAATTTTGTCCAAATTTGTAAGGCCTCCACTTATGGGAGGTTAATTTCAAAGTGATATATGGGAGACACCGTGGTGCAATGGTTAGCATGCCCGTCTTGCTTACATAAGGTCGTGGGTTCGATTCCTGCTTCGACCGAACACCAAAAATTTTTCAGCGGTGGATTACCCCACCTCAGTAATGCTGGTGACATTTATAAGGGTTTCAAAGCTTCTCTAAGTGGTGCCATTGCAATGTGGAACGCCGTTCGGACTCGGCTATAAAAAGGAGGTCCCTTATCATTGAGCTTAACATGAAATCGGGCAGCACTCAGTGATAAGAGAGAAGTTCACCAATGGGCTGAATAGTCTAAGTGAGCCTGATACATCGGGCTGCCACCTAACCTAACCTAAAGTGATATGTTAAAGTGTCCTCTTTTTCAAGACGCTTTTTGCCTGGGGAGTCGCACAAGATAAACATGAAGTTGAATTAGAATTTTTAGAGTTTGTTCACATTTTTATACCCACCACCATAGAATGGTGAGGGGGGTATAATAAGTTTGTCATTCCGTTTGTAACACATCGAAATATCTGTCTGTCTGTTGCAATCACGCTACAGTCTTCAGTAATGAAGCAATCGTGCTGAAATTTTGCACAAACTCGTCTTTTGTCTGCAGAAAGGTCAAGTTCGAAGATGGGCTATATCGGTCCAGGTTATGATATAGTCCCCATATAAACCGATTTGGTGTCTTGGGCTTATAGAAACCATAGTTTTTATCCAATTTGCCTGCAATTGTAAATCTAGAGGTATTTTCAGACCATAAAGAGGTGCGCCAAAAATGTTGAGTCTCGGTCCATGGTTTGGTATAGCCCCCATATAGATCGATCTCCTGATTTTATTTCTTGGGCTTATAGAACTCGTAGTTTTTATCCAATTTGCCTGAAATTGAAAATCTAGAGGTATTTTAGGGCCATAAAGAGGTGTGCCAAAAATGAGTATCGGTCAATGTTTTAGTATAGCCCACATATAGAACGATCTCCCGATTTAACTCCTATATTTATAAGTGTATCGGATTTAGTTTTTATCGGACCATTTGGTGAGGCCTGCATATGAACCGATTTCACTTCTTGAGGGTATAGAAGGGGCACTGATCATGAAAATTGCTTGAAACTGAATGTAAAATTTCCAGAATGCATATCCCAAGTTCCCAGTTCAAAACTTCCGTCCCCATTCACGAAAAAATACGGCTGGCAACAGTGTTCATTGGCATAGATAGAGTATGACGTAGGATCATTCAATTATCATTTAGTTTCGATTGGACATTAGTCATTTTCCAATCAAAATTAATTTGCCAATGATAGAGTGTTTAATAGCGCTGTTGAATACGAGTATTTCCCTTTGGCGGAATAAATCTCCATGAATGGATTCTTAATTTTGTTTTTGGTTATTATTTTAAATTACACTGAGGAGAAAAAATTATTTTTTTATTTTGATGCTTCTAGTCGAACTTGTTTATAAAAAGGAGATACCCTGCCGTTAAGGTGAACTTAGAATCGTCGTCACTAATCGATAGTAAAAATGCTCACCAGAGGAGTAAGTTGCCAAAGTGAGTCTGAAATAACGAGCTGCCACTACAACCTAAATTAGCATGAAAAATAACAAATTTAATATTAACGTTGGTTCAACGGTTTAAAAAATTGCATATAGTTAATAGGTGCTATGTTCGAAATTACATCCCCATTTTTTTATTATTTTCTAAGCTAAGCACATCGAAGCACCCTAGTAGTTGTGCTTTATAAATGGCTTTGGAGCGATTTCTGGCATATTTGGATATCACCAATACCTGAATACTGCTTTTGTCACGTTAGGGTTCTTCAGGATTAGAGGAACTTCAATAATATAAGCTTTTCATGTTAGATTAAAAAAAGTGCATAACATCCCCATTTTAAAGTCGCTCAGGTCTTGGTATAAAATAGCTGCCTATAAATTTCCCATTGAGTAACAATTTGTTCAGTGTAATTGGCAATAGATAACAGAGTTGTTTGAAACCTCAGTTTATTGACAAACATTTTTTTAACTGACCCGCAAATTTATAGCTTTCTCCTGATTATGGCAATTCGCAATCACTTTTACTGCCATGGATTATCTTATCAACGTCCGATGGCAATTACTTTTAGCCAAATATTTATTGCCATTTATAAAATTTCTAGCATTTCCTTAGATGCGTTTCAGTCTTGCTAAAATTTATAATCAATAAAGATGTTTTTGCACTTGCGATTCATTTGGAAATTGACTTTTGTTTTCGTTTTATTGGACTTGATTACGGCTGGCCCGCTTCCTATAACAGAGATTGACCCAGAAGAAGTCGCTGGCCAGTTTGAGGGTGATATTCTATTGGGCGAGAACCTATTGGCAATTTTGAAAGGGGATACCAATATTGAAAGTCGAAATGGTTTAGTAGCAGAAGTTCAGCGATGGCCTAATCGCATAGTTTACTATAGATTGATTGGTGATTTTGGTAAGTTGACATTGATGGAATTTTTAGATATCAGATTTGGGCGAGGGGCATTGATTAAATCAATGGGGGATTTTAACAAGGAAATACCAAGCAGAAAAGTGTAGCCAAGAAAGCGATGAACATCTTTTTTTTATAAGACCCAGTAGTAGTCACGGTTACCTAAAATCTACTATCTACCAAAATTTTACCAAGAACCACCAAATAACAAAATCTTGCAGTTTTTGATCAAAGTTTTGTGGTTATTATGAAAAAAAAAAAAAAAAATTAAATGTTTATGTCTTATTATTTTAATTTAATATTTGCATTATTTCATTTAGACAAAATTTTACTTTGTATAAAAACTTTTGTTAAAATTTTATTTCTATAGAAAATTTTGTCAAAATTTTATTTCTATAGAAAATTTGGTCAAAATTTTATTTCTATAGAATTTTTTTTTTTAATTTTATTTCTATAGAAAATTTTGTTAAAATTTTATTTCTATAGACACTTTTGACAAATTTTAGTCCTACAGAAAATTGTGTCAAAATTTTATTTCTATAGGTTTTTTTTTTCAAAATTTTATTTCTATATAATTTTTTTTTAAATTTTATTTCTATAAAAAATTTTGTCAAATAGAAAATTTTATTAAATTTTACTTCTATAGAACATTTTGTCAAAATTTTATTCCTATAGAAAATATTGTCAAATTTTTATTTCTATAGAAAATTTTGTCAAAATTTTATTTCTATAGAAAATTTTGTCAAAATTTTATTTTTATAGAAAATTTTGTCAAAATTGTATTTTTATAGAAAATTTCATCAAATTTTATTTCTATAGAAAATTTTGTCAAAATTGTATTTCTATAGAATATTTTGTCAACATTTTATTTCTATAGAAAATTTTGCCAAAATTGTATTTCTATAGAAAATTTTGTCAGAATTTTATTTCTATAGAAAATTTTATTTCTATAGAAAATTTTTATAAATTTTAGTCCAACAGAAAATTGTGTCAAATTATCATTTCTATAGAAATTTTTTTCAAAATGTTATTTTCTATAGAAAATTTTGTAAAAATTGTATTTCTATAGAATATTTATTTTGTCAAAATGTTATTTCTATAGAAAATTTTGTCAAAATTGTATTTCTATAGAAAATTTTGTCAGAATTTTATTTTTATAGAAAATTTCATCAAATTTTATTTCTATAGAAAATTTTGTCAAAATGTTATTTCTATAGAAAATTTGTCAAAATTGTATTTCTATAGAATATTTAGTCAAAATGTTATTTCTATAGAAAATTTTGTCAAAATGTTATTTCTATAGAAAATATTGTCAAATTTTTATTTCTATAGAAAATTTTGTCAAAATTTTATTTCTGTAGAAAATTTTGTCAAAATTTTATTTTTATAGAAAATTTTGTCAAAATTTTATTTTTATAGAAAATTTTGTCAAAATGTTATTTCTATAGAAAATTTTGTCAAAATTTTATTTCTATAGAATATTTTGTCAAAATTTTATTTCTATAGAAAATTTTGCTAAAATTTTATTTTTATAGAAAATTTCATCAAATTTTATTTCTATAGAAAATTTTATCAGAACTTTATTGCTATCAAAGATTTTGTCAAAATTGTATTTCAATCGAAAATTTTGTAAAATTTTATTTCTATAGAAAATTTTGTCAAAATTTTATTTCTATAGAAAATTTTGATAAATTTTAGTCCAACAGAAAATTTTGTCAAATTATTATTTCTATAGAAATTTTTTTCAAAATGTTATTTCTGTAGAAAATTTTGTCAAAATTGTATTTCTATAGTAAATTTTGTCTAAATTGTATTTCTATAGAAAATTTTGTCAGAATTTTATTTCTATTAAAAATTTTGTCAAAATTGTCAAAATTTTATTTTTATAGAAAATTTTGTTAAAATTTTACTTTTATAGAAAATTTCATAAAATTTTATTTCTATAGAATTTTTTTTCAAAATTTTATTTCTATAGAAAATGTTGTCAAAATTGTATTTCTATAGAATATTTAGTCAAAATGTTATTTCTATAGAAAATTTTGTCAAAATTGTATTTCTATAGAAACTTTTGTCTAAATTGTATTTCTATAGAAAATTTTGTCAGAATTTTATTTCCATCAAAAATTTTGTCAAAATTGTACTTCAATCGAAAATTTTGTAAAATTTTATTTTTATATGGAAAATTTTGTCAAAATTTTATTTCTATAGAAAATTTTGATAAATTTTAGTCCAACAGAAAATTGTGTCGAATTTTTATTTCTATAGATTTTTTTTTTTTAAATTTTATTTTTATAGAAAATTTCATCAAATTTTATTTATATAGGAAATTTTGTCAAATAAAATTTTTTATCAAATTTTACTTCTATAGAACATTTTTTCAAAATTTTATTTTTATAGAAAATTGTATCAAATTTTATTTCTATACAAAATTATGTCAACATTTTATTTTTATTGAAAATTTATGAATTAGCACGTAGTTAGAGAGGAATAATTTGCAAAATCTACTAAAACATCAAGAATTCTAACAATCTATCAAACAGTGAAAAAACTACCATTGTTAGTAGAATTCTAGCAATCGTGGTAGTAGTGCGAAATCGGATCAGAAACAAAGAATTTTACATGGTTCTATGGCGGGGGTCATCTCTCATGTTACTTTAGCATATTTTATTTCATTAAAAAAAATATTAGCGCATATTTCATGACTTGACATTGTCATTGAGCTTAACATGGAATTGGGCAGCACTCAGTGATAAGAGAGAAGTTCACCAATGTGGTATCACAATGGACTGAATAGTCTAATTGAGCCTGATACATCGGGCTGCCACCTAACCTAACCTAACCATGACTTGACATCAAATATGCCGAGAAATGGATCGCTACACTTCAAATATATTTTTTTAATTTCATTATTTTATTTGTCCTTATTGTGTTTACAACCGGAGAAATTCTTAAAATTTATATTTAAAATCAAAAACAAAGGACAAATATTCTATACGATTTTATTTGAATAGAAAAAAGTATGACTTTTAAGAAGTTTTATTTGCACTTGAAACGGTTTCATTCGACTTGCAAAAGGAGTCATTTGGTTTAAAAAAAGTGAAAAGGTCTAAGGTGATAAACCTTAGTACATTTTTCAATTCCATAACATAAATGCCACAGAAACCTATTTTCCAGTATTATTTCCACCTACCACCTATAACTTTTTGATTTTTAAACTAAGCAATTACGACGCCTAAAAATATGCTATACATTTGGTCAAAAAATAGACAACCGCCGGCAAATATTTTCACATACTACTTAAGCGCGTGCAAGTTCATTAACATAATTTAAAATATCTTTTAATTAATATTTATTTTACAGATCTGACACATCGTAAGGCTATACTTGCAGGAATTGCAACATTGGAAGCACGTACCTGTGTACGCTTCCATGAAGCTGACGATAATCGAACAGACTATCTTGCTATAACTTCCGAAGAAGGTGGTTGCTATACCTCCGTGGGATATCTAGGAAGAGTTCAACAAATGAATTTACAAATCTATCCTTTGGGTGAAGGATGCTTCCGTACCGGTACTATATTACATGAGTTTATGCATGCTTTGGGTTTCTTTCATCAACAAAGCGATACAAATCGAGACGATTACATTCGAGTGATTGAAGAAAATATTATACCTGGCAAAGAGTTCAATTTTGATAAATATCCCAGTTCCTTTGTAACAGATTTCGATGTGGGCTATGACTATGAGAGTTGTCTTCATTATCGTCCTGGGGCATTCTCAGTAAATGGAAAGGATACCATTGTCCCTTTGGATGAAAAGGCCGAAATTGGCCAGAGAGTAACATTAAGCGAGAAAGATGCACAAAAAATTAATATAATGTACAAGTGTCCCATCGAAATATAAATGGGAATGTAAATAAAATTTTACTAAAACTACTATTAAAGAAAATCTCACTATAAAACAACAAAATATTTATATCAGCACACTGAAAAAATATTGTCTTAAGTATAAAGATTTCATATGCTTAACCCTCTACTGCCCAATCCCGCCTTTAGGCGGGCTTCATTAAATCAGCAAGTTTTTAGTAAAACGCACCTTACGACAAAAAATGAATAAAATAGAAACAAAACTTAGTTAAAACTATTCAAGAGGCTTTACAGCATATACTGAATTTTACCGTATAATTTTTTGTTGTTTAGTTTTCTTCTTTTAGGGTCGTTAACATTGACCATTTAATTCGCTGGCAAAAAAAAATCGGGCATTCGAGAGTTAAAATACGAATGTATTTTTTGAGTACCACGGGAAATGCATTTTTCTGATATAAGGTTTTTTTCTTGACAATACGAGTATTAGATAAACTTTTTATTAAGGGCGTTTTGTCTCCAAACTTAGTTGACTCGACTTTAACGTCAGTGTGAGGGTTGCCTTTTATTGAGCGGGATTGGGCAGCCCTAGTGTTGCAATCAGCCAACTGACAGCTCTATCGTAAATGTTGGCATATTTTAGGTTATACGTACTCCGTATGGTTTGACTTACGAGCGCTATTTGTGTTGTTTACAGCAACCTAAAACATTCATCTCGCCCACAAAATGGAAATAAATCTTAAACATTTTTGTGTGATTTTGTTTTTATAAATTTCGACGTGGATTAACAGGTTGTTATCAGCCAACCTAACAAAGAAAAACACATTTTTTTTGTCAAAATTCTTTTTTATTATTCAACATAGTTCCCTTCAAGAGCGATACAACGATTATCACGACCTTCCAATTTTTTGATACCATTTTGGTAGTACTCCTTCGGTTTTGCCTCAAAATGGGCCTCAGTTTCGGCGATCACCTCTTCATTGCAGCCAAATTTTTTTCCTGCGAGCATCCTTTTGAGGTCAGAGAACAAGAAAAAGTCGCTGGTGGCAAGATCTGGAGAATACGGTGGATGGGGAAGCAATTCGAAGCCCAATTCATGAATTTTTGCCATCGTTCTCAATGACTTGTGGCACGGTGCGTTGTCTTGGTGGAACAACACTTTTTTCTTCTTCATATGGGGCCGTTTTGCCGCGATTTCGACCTTCAAACGCTCCAATAACTCCATATAATGGTCACTGTTGGTGGTTTTTCCCTTCTAAAGATAATCGATACAAATTATTGCATGCGCATCCCAAAAAACAGAGGCCATTTCTTTGCCAGCGGACTTTTGAGTCTTTCCACGCTTCGGAGACGGTTCACCGGTCGCTGTCCACTCAGCCGACTGTCGATTGGACTCAGGAGTGTAGTGATGGAGCCATGTTTCATCCATTGTCACATATCGACGGCAAAACTCGGATGTACTACGAGTTAACAGCTGCAAACACCGCTCAGAATCATAAACACGTTGTTGTTTTTGGTCAAATGTGAGCTCGCGCGGCACCCATTTTGCACAGAGCTTCCGCATTTCCAAATATTGATGAATGATATGACCAACACGTTCCTTTGATATCTTTAAGGCCTCTGCTATCTCGATCAACTTCATTTTACGGTCATTCAAAATAATTTTGTGAATTTTTTTGATGCTTTCGTCGGTAACCACCTCTTTCGGGCGTCCACTGCGTTCACCGTCCTCCGTGCTCCATTCACCACGATTGAGTTTTGCATACCAATCAATTATTATTGATTTCCCTGGGGCAGAGTCCGAAAACTCATTATCAAGCCAAGTTTTTGCTTCCACCGTATTTTTTCCCTTCAGAAAACAATATTTTATCAAAACACGAAATTCCTTTTTTTCCATTTTTTTCACAATAACAAAAGTTGCTTCACAAAAGACACTCTATCTCACAAACTAATTGAGTTACAGACGTCAAATTTTGACACGAGTCATTTTTATGTTGGTACATAATATGCATTTAATACTAGCGACGCCATCTATGTGTCAGACCGGGGACTTATCAGCCAACCTATTAACTCAACAACATTGCATCGATGAAATTAATTCAGTCATTTTATTCCCTAACGTAGAAAATAAATGACAGGACAACATTTTTGGAGAACTGAAGAGACGGTTTATGCGTTCAGAATGCTTGGTTTGGATATACCTCAATCAGAGTGGCAAAATTGTTTCGACATTTGCATGTAAAATTGTACCAAAAATTGAGTATCGGCCATCGTCCAATATATTGAATAATTTGCTATATTTCAGAGCATCACTTCATAAAATTTTTAATGACTACCGGCTTGATAGATAGATGCAGCCACCACCGGCACTGGCTGAATTGTGCACAAATGTTTTTTTTTTTTTTTTTGTGGCTGGCTATAGTCAGCCACAGCTGTCGTAGGCTTAAAAATCCTTAAATGAAATCAAAATCTTTAGATCAAAACAACTTTGAGGATATAATCATTCATAACCTTTTCAAATATCCTTATTTCGATCGGTTCGAATTTTCTACTGACATGAGCTTTAAACTATTCTTCTTGTTCCTTAAATTATTTAAAATTATTAGCATTTTTTATTCGTTCATCCTTTTCATGCAATGTGAACAGAGTTGACAAAATAAATTTATTTGTTTTTAACTCGACAACATGTATTCTGCCTTTTAATAGCCATCAATGCCGGTATGAACGTTGTCATGGCATTACGCTGCAGATATTATACAGCATCAGTATGATGCTATGGCTTCGCCTTGTCAAACCAAATCATTTTGTCATTTTGTTTATTATCAATTCACACAAAAATGCTTGAAATGTATATTGAAAAAAAGATAAACAAATAAATGAGAACAAAAAAAAAAAAAGTTAAATAAACAAAATACGCTGATGATGTATTGGAATACATGGCCATAAACAAAACAAATCTCACATGTAGTACATGAAAAAAATACAACGCTTTTAATTGATTATGTAACACAATAATAATACAAAAGATTAAAAAAAAAAACTATAGTGAACTAACAACATCTATAAAGGGATATACGTTTTTTTTACCAACACTTTTGTTCATTTATGGGGCATGCATGTGAGTTTTAAGAGGTAAACCCTACGAATTTTAATAGATTTATGTACAGTTTTACCAACGTCAGCATTTAAGCAATATTGTTTATGTCTCTGGTGTTTATGAATAAAAATTAGGCGATTTCACCAACTTTAGCTAAACGTGGAATCAACTAAAGGAGCCAATAATTAAACAAATAATGAATGATATCAATAAGATCCCATATACCTAGTTCTCCTGAAAATGTTACCTCTTTCTACTGTGGTTAATTGGTTAGCATATCCACCTTGCATACGAAGGATCCTTGGTTCAACGCCAGTTTCGATCTATCAGCAAAAAGTACCGTATCTCTATACATCTGTCAAAGTTACAGAAGACTTCTTAGGCACTGATCCCAGTCTTCTGTACCGAGAGTTGAGTTCTAAGGCTTTTTGAGATTATGACTTTCCAAATTTGGAAAAACTTGAAAAATTTTAACGTAAACTTTACGATTTGGAAAAGTCGACTTTTTACAAATTTTAAAAAGGCCGTCTTTCAACTATTCAATTTTTTTCTAAATTTGGGAGAGTCGATTTTGACACATGAAAAATTCAACTATCGGCTTTTATTTGTATTGAAAAGTCAACTTTGGAAGTCGAGACGACTTTCAATTCTCTATGAATTTTCAGCATAAAAATATGTGAATCCAAATTCGACTTTTCTATACAATTGTATTAGTCTATTTTGGTCACTTTGAAATACAACTTGGCTCGATTTAAAACAAAACATCCAAAAGTCCATTTTGTCGATTTTCGACCATTCCATTTTTTCAAATTTGGAAAAGTCTACTTTTACCAGGAATACCGGTATGAAGTGAGCGTTAAGATACATCTCGATAGGGAAAATTTTTTGTGAACGAGCCCTTATTTTTTTGGTTTGTTTGCTATGACATCTATGAAAAATATCACTAGTTTAGAAAATAAATTTTTTCATGTACATTTGTTGAGATGTGACTTTTCTTATGTATTTTGATCTGCTGAATTCGATTTTTATAACCTCCACCATAGGATGGGGGATATATTAACTTTGTCATTGCGTTTGTAACATATCTAAATATTGCTCTAAGACCTCATAAAGTATATATATTCTGGGTCGTGGTGAAATTCCGAGTCGATCTAAGCATGTCCGTCCGTCCGTCTGTTGAAATCACGCAAACTTCCGAACGAAACAAGCTATCGACTTGAAACTTGGCACAAGTAGTTTCTATTGATGTAGGTCGGATGGTATTGCAAATGGACCATATCGGTCTACTTTTTCGTATAGCCCCCATATAAACGGACCCTCAGATTTGGCTTCCGGAGCCACTTGAAGGAGCAAAATTCATCCGATCCTGCTGAAAATTGGTACATGGTGTAAGCATATGGTCTCTAACATCCACGCAAAAATTGGTCAACATTGGTCTATAATCATATATAGCCCCCATATAAACCGATCCCCAGATTTGGCTTCGGGGCCTCAAAGAGAAGCAAATTACATCCGTTCCGGTTGAAATTTGGTACACGATGTTGGTATATGGTCTTTAACAATCACGCGAAAATTGGTCCACATCGGTTCATAATTATATATAGCCCCCATATAAACCGATCCCTCGATTTAGCTTGCGGAGCCTCAAAGAGAAACAAATTTAATCCGATCCGGCTGAAATTTGGAACATGGTGTTAGTATATGGTCTCTAACAACCGTGCCTGAATTGGTCCATATCGGTCTATAATTATATAACATATAGCCCCCATATAAACCGTTATCCAGATTTGACCTTCGGAGCCTCTTGGAGGAGCAAAATTCATCCGATCCTGTTCAAGTGTTGAACGTGGTGTTAGTATATGGCCTCTAACATCATACAAAAATTGGTCCATAATTATATATAGCTCCCATATAAACCGTTCCCAGATTTGACCTCCGGATCCTCTTGGAGGAGCAAAATTTATCCAATAGAGTTCAAATTTGGAACGTGGTGTTAGTATATGACCGCTAACAACCATACTAAAATTGGTCCATATTGGTCTATAGTTATATATAGCTGATCCCCAATCACACAAAAATTGGTCCATATCGGTTCATAATCATGGTTGCCACGTGAGCCAAAAATAATTTACCAAAATTTTATTTATTTAGAAAATTTTTTCAAAATTTTATTTCCATAGAAAATGTTGTTAAAATTTAATTTCTATAGTACATTTTATTAAAATTTCATTTCTATAGAAAATTTTGTTAAAATTTTATTTCTATAGAAAATTTTGTTAAAATTTCATTTCTATAGAAAATTTTGTCAAAACTTTATTTCTATAGAAATGTTTGTCAACATTTTATTCCTATAGAAAATTTTATCAAAATTCACAATCATGGTTACCACTCGAGCCAAAAATAATCTACCAACATTTTATTTTTATAGAAAATTTTGTCAAAATTTTATTTCCATAGAAAATTTTGTTAAAATTTTATTTCTATAGAAAATTTTGTTAAAATTTTATTTCTATAGAAAATTTTATTAAAATTTCATTTCTATAGAAAATTTTGTTAACATTTTATTTCCATAGAAAATTTTGTCAAACTGAATTATATACGTATTTAATCGGTCTTTCTTAATTTAATATATACCACGTATGGACTTACTTACAATTTAGAAGACGGTGGTAGGAGTTTTTAAGCTACCTTGCCATTGACAAGCGTTACCGCAACCCAAGTAATTCGATTGTGGATGGCAGTGTTTAGAAGAAGTTTCTACGGAATCCATGGTGGAGGGTACATAAGCTTCGGCCTGGCCGAACTTACGGCCGTATATACTTGTTTTTGTTTTTTTTTTTTTTTTAATTTTTAAGGAACAGTTTTTGAGATATCCCATTTGTTTTAGTTTTTCCCTCTGTTTTCACTAACCAAATTATATCTCGAGTTTGAAAGAAAAACGACCGAAAATATTATATGCAATTGAGTGAATTGAGCATCGTGTGAAAGTTATTTTCGACGGTTCCGAAATAATGATTTTCATGTGAGAAATGAAGAACGTGGGAGACCACCAAAAAAGTTTGAAGACGCTGAATTGCAAACGATATTGGATGGAGATGACACTTTAAGTCAAAAGCAAATGTTAAATGTTGGACAACAAGCAATTTCTGACCGTTTAAAAGCCATAGGAAATATTCAAAATAAATGCCACAAGAAAAACCGTTCATTTCATACCGGTACACCTTGTAGACGTGAACTTGGACTTTCTATTTTTGCGATTATTGAAAACTCTACTTTCGACTAACGCACGAAGCACTTCCAAGTAAGAGACCATTTTTTTTTTTTTTTTTTTTTTTTTGGAAAAAATGACCAGATATATTTTCGGGAAAATGGGAGACATTATTGACCTTAAAATATGAAAGAATATAGCAGAACCACCATATACCACCACTGAAAATTTAACAGTAAATTAACCCTCTAATACCCCATTTTTTTGCCAGCTGATTAATTTTTCAATGTTAACGACACGAAAGCAAGAAAACTAAACAAGAAAAATTTATACGGTAAAATGCAGTATATGCTGCAAAGCCTCTTGAACAATTTTAACTAAGTTTTCTTTTTATTTTACCCATTTTTGTTGTCTTAAGGTGTGTTTTACTAAAAGCTTCCTTATAAAATGAAGACCGCCTAAAGGCGGGCTTGAGCAGTAGAGGGTTAAAGAACCCAAACTCGCCTCTTAGATTACGTCAATCGTATTTTTAGTAAATCGAAGGAGTTTTGGAGGAAGGCTGTAAGCACATTTATATATTCTTTTATGTACTTAGTATCCCGGAAATGTCTCCCATAATCATTTAGGAAATTTTCGCTTCTTTGATATAAATCTATGCCATTTACAAAAAAAAAAAAACAATCCGTATTTAAACTAACGTTAGTTTTAACTTATTTTTATTGGAAAAAAATTATTTGTTAATTTTTTTAGATATTCTCCACAGCTCAATGAAATCTTACTTTTTCTAAGTATCAAACATTCTCAAACATTTTATGAACTAAATGCGGGTATAACGTTCAATGACCGTACACATAAGTTCAATATGAACTGAAGCAGAAAAAGATTTTCGTAAAATTCCATAAAATAGTAAGAATGAACTACTGTATGTTTGAAATGGTTACGATTTGGCGCCAATGATTTTCTTCTTTACACACAAAAAAATTTTTCCGATTCAATCATGAAATTAATGGATCCAATTAATTTTTTAATTGAAATGTCTTCAATCACAGAAATGATAGTATCACTTAAAAAATTAATTGATCTAATTAAAAAATTAATTGATGCTATTAATTTGTGTGATTGATTTTTGTTTCAATTAAAAAAATTTTTGAATCAATAAATATTTTAATTGAATTGAATTTAATTGAAATTTTTTTCTGTATACTTTTAGTTTTTTAGTTAATTTTTTCTTCTATAAAAGGATGTAATTACGTTTTACATTTGCCTGGTTTTACCACCGGTTTGTGGAAATCTCAAAATGTGGAGTACAATTTAGTTCAATTTTCGTACGAGGTAGTTCTTTCTTCCTATAAAACAGTTTACTTTTTTCGGTGTATAATCCCTTGCAACAGTACGCTGTATATATTACTTGAAAAAATTTAATTACAATTTTATTAAATAAATTTACCATTGGCAAATATCCTCAGTTTGGTATTTTAAAATTTTCAATTTATTACATTCAATTTCGAAATGCGACACATAAATACTTGGACGCAGACAAAAGCATTGTTGCACATTAATTTTGTGAATTGTATTTATTGACTTGGCCAAGCACTCGTTTTACGCCATGAATTCATTCATTGGCTTAAGTGTTAAATAAATTTTTATTCTCACATACAACACGGAAAAAATAACAGTTACATTGTTTTCAATGATTTCAAAATGATTTATTTGTATTTGGTTAACGAACTCCCATCTACTCACTCTCTTTCTCTCTCTCTCTCGATATCAATAATACAACGCATCTCAAAGGGCGTATACAGTTGGTATTGTATGGAAGAGCATACACCATGCAAATACCACTGTAGAGCCCACATACAAACACATTACAACAATTCCATTCCATTCACCCAGTTAGTCACTGAGCATATAACTCACTTTAATATAGAGAGTGAGGATGTTTGGTTGTTGTTTTGTACGTAATGCAGTCAGCTGTAGCAACGGTGAGCCCATTTAAATCGCTGACATTTTTGTGATGGATGAGTGCACCGCACCAATGCCTGAAGTGACCAAAACTATTCCATTTCTCAAGTAATCTTATGCTTGCATGTCATTTCATGATTACGGTATTCTCACCCTCTGTCACATTCTTCTGGCTTTCGCCATGTGTCCTTGTTGTTTGTTTCAAAAATTTACTTAAAATTATTAAATGCGTAGGGTGGGTGGAGTTTATCTTGGTGAAAGGTAAACATTTTTCATACGTGCATAGTGGGCTTTTGTTTTGCAGGTGATGCTGTATGAATAGACGAACTTCAGTGGACTTATTTTGCTCAAACATATTCGAAGGTACACTCAAAAAAAGTCTACTTGGATCCAAAGATTTTGACCTTCCCTTAAGGATTTTGATATTAATTTCGAGCCAAAGATGCGGCTTCTTTAAAATAAAGACATTTTTACGGAGTTTTTATTTTTTTATTTTCTTTTTGCGATATATTAATAAAGGTATTTATGTACAAACAAATTCCAATTTCAAAGTCCAAATTATGCCAGGTACTTCAAAGTAAAAACAGTTTTCTTAATGCTAAAAAACTTTGAACCAAAGATGCAAATCCTTAAAATAAGTATTAGCATATATTTGAAGCGTTTTTATCTTAAATTTAAAAATTCAATATGTTAGTTGAGTTAAAGACGATTTCTTTAAATTAAAAATGTTTTTCTTTATTTTAAGGAAAATTTTCCTTACTTCAAAGATCTACAACTTCAGCAGAGAGACGCAAAATTTCAAGATTTGTCTCCTAAATTTAATTAAAAAAATTTTGAAGTAGGGATTATAAACTTTCTTTTTAACTAAAATGTCATTGTTTTAAAGAATTTTGTCCTTAGCATTGTGTAAACTTTGAGTCGTAAAATTTAAGTTGCATAATCTTCCATATTAGGTCAATATTTTTTTCAGTGTAAATTCACTACGAAATCGACTAATTGCGAAAATATCGGAGTAGTAAAAATAAATCTATTGTTCTTCCAATAGATGGAGCTTCGCTAAATGGAGAAACAAAGATGACTTTTCGTAGTTGAATGGCTATTCTGGCAGTTTTGTGATTTGTTGATTCATATACTCACAAAAAATATGCCGCCAGGAAAGAAAATGTAGGTTCATTTTAGTAATTTTTAACTAATTTTTTGAATATGAAAAATTCAGGAAAAATTAGTAGACGTAATTAAGTTTTTTTTTTTGTATTGGAGAAATTTTCTCTTGTTGAAAAAAAAAAATTGAGTTAAATTTTTTTTTAAAAAGTGTTTAGTGCCAAATGTTCAAAATGTACACATTTTTGCTAAAAGTTTTCAAATTTCTGAACTGCTTTGTGGGAATTTAATAAAATTTCATGAAGTACACTAGTGAATAACCTTGTTTCTCTCTCTCTCTCTTTCATTCTCTTACAGCCCTCTTTATTGATTGTATGATTTTCCATTACATTTCATGTGCTGCTGGAGAAATGATGAAATTACCCACTGTGCCACGCACTTATTTAACTGTGGCATCATTGTTCAAATGAGAAAATACTTTTGTTTTCATAAAACCAAATAAAAAACGAACATTTGCATTCGCACATTGTAATGCAAACTTAAACACGAACACTCTCTTATAGGGCCATGTCCGCAAATGCCGGATATGCACGTGAGTATAATTTTTAAATGTAAATGGAAATGCGTGAGAATAGTGGTTGGCTCTTACATGCATTTCACATTACTCGTTCATCTCCAAGCAGTTGGGTAAACACAATACGATTTAATTGTTTTTTTTTTTTGAGTCGTCTGTTTCATCTCTGCTGAAGCGACTGAAGCGACATTGTTGACACTGAATCTTTTTCCGCAAATGGTTTATTTTTGATTTTAATTTTAAAATGTGCATGGGGAATTTAAAGATATTTCGTAATACAAATTAATTAATATGAAGGTTTTAGCAAAGATGACTTTAACAATTGGTGCATACAAATTTTGTATATTGGAATTTAAACATATTTCGTAAAACAAATTAATTAAAATTTTATGAATTTGACATGAAAATCTTGTATATTTTAATTCAATATGTTTTTTGATTTCATAGTAATACATAAATTGCTTACATCTAAGATTCTTAGTTTAAAGAGTTTTAGGGTATTTACTTTTTCTGCTAAAATATTACAAAATGCGATGGAAGATTATATTATTATACATATTTACAATGGTGGGTAAAAATTTTCAAACAAAAAACCAGTAAGGAAAGTCTAAAGTCGGGCGGGGCCGACTATATTATACCCTGCACCACTTTGTAGATCTAAATTTTCGATACCATATCACATCCGTCAAATGTTTTGAGGGCTATATATAAAGGTTTGTCCCAAATACATACATTTAAATATCACTCGATCTGGACAGAATTTGATAGACTTTTACAAAATCTATAGACTCAAAATTTAAGTTGGCTAACGCACCAGGGTGGAACACAATTTTTGTAAAAAACAAGTAAGGAAAGTCTAAAGTCGGGCGGGGCCGACTATATTATATCCCGCACCACTTTGTAGATCTAAATTTTCGATCACATCCGTCAAATGTGTTGGGTGCTATATATAAAGGTTTGTCCCAAATGCATACATTTAAATATCACTCGATTTGGACAGAATTTGACAGACTTTTACAAAATCTATAGACTCAAAATTTAAGCTGGCTAATGCACTAGGGTGGAACACAATGTTAGTAAAAAAATATGGGAAACATTTAAATCTGAAGCAATTTTAAGGAAACTTTGCAAAAGTTTATTTATGATTTATCGCTCGATATGTATTAGAAGTTTAGGAAAATTAGAGTCATTTTTACAACTTTGCGACTAAGCAGCGGCGATTTTACAAGGAAATTGTTGGTATTTTGACCATTTTTGTCGAAATCAGAAAAACATATGTATGGGGCTATATCTAAATCTGAACCGATTTCAACCAAATTTGGCACGCATAGCAACAATGCTAATTCTACCCCAATGCAAAATTTCAACTAAATCGGAGTTAAAAATTGGCCTCTCTGGTCATATGAGTGTAAATCGGGCGAAATCTATATATGGAAGCTATATCTAAATCTGAACCGATTTTATCCAAATTTGGCACGCATAGCAACAATGCTAATTCTACTCCCTGTGCAAAATTTAAACTAAATCGGAGTTCAAAATTGGCCTCTGTGGTCATATGAGAGTAAATCGGGCGAAAGCTATATATGAGAGCTATATCTAAATCTGAACCGATTTGGCTGGTATTTTGCAAGTTTTTCGAGACCCATAAAATATTCGGATGTACGGAATTTGAGGAAGATCGGTTGATATACACGCCAATTATGACCACATCGGCGAAAAATATATATGGCAGCTATATCTAAATCTGACCCGATTTTTTCCAAAATCAATAGGGATCGTCTTTGAGCCGAAACAGGACCCTATACCAAATTTTAGGACAATCGGACTAAAACTGCGAGCTGTACTTTGCACACAAAAATACATCAACAGACAGACAGACAGACGTACAGACAGACAGACGGACATCGCTAAATCGACTCAGAATTTAATTCTAAGCTGATCCGTATACTAAAAGGTTGGTCTATGATTACTCCTTCTTGGCGTTACATACAAATGCACAAACTTATTATACCCTGTACCACAGTAGTGGTGAAGGGTATAATAATCTATGTGAAGGTATTTCAAAACCAAAAATGCCTTGCTGATTATGGACACAAAAAGTTGACTTGGATTGACAAATTGTACCCTCATTTAGGGATTTTTATATTGATTTAAAAAAATAATATATATATATTTTTTAAGGAAGCAACAATAAATATCAATAAAGATTTGAAAAAAAAAATTAAGAGAGGGATAGGTTGAAATTTATAGATTTTTATACCCTGCGCCACATTGTGGAACAGGGTCCGTGTAATCAAAGTCTAGGTCGCAGTGTTAGTCCAATCGACTTCAAATTTAGCACAAGTAAGTGTTTTGGCTCAGAATAGAACATTATTGATTTTGGAAGAAATCAGTTCAGATTTAGATATAGCTCCCATATATATCGTTCGACCGATTTACACTCATATGACAACAGAGGCCAATTTTTAACTCCGATTTAGTTGAAATTTTGCACAGCGAGTAGAATTAGCATTGTAGCTATGCGTGCCAAATTTGGTTGAAATCGGTTCAGATGTAGGTATAGCTCCCATATATATGTTTTTCTGATATCGACAAAAATGGTCAAAATACCAACATTTTCCTTGTAAAATCGCCACTGCTTAGTCGAAAAGTTGTAAAAATGACTCAAATTTTCCTAAACTTCTAATACATATATAACGAGAGATAAATCATAAATAAACTTTTGCGAAGTTTCCTTAAAATTGCTTCAGATATAAATATTTTCCGATATTTTTTTTTTTAACTAACATTGTGTTCCACCCTAGTGCATTAACCGACTTAAATTTTGAGTCGTAGAATTCGTTGTAGAAGTCTATCAAATTCTGTGCAGATCAAGTGATATTTTAATGTATATATTTGGGACAAACCTTTATATATAGCCCGCTAAACATTTGACGGATGTGATATGGTATCGAAAATTTAGATCTACAAAGTGGTGCAGGGTATAATATAGTCGGCCCCGCCCGACTTTAGACTTTCCTTACTTGTTTTTTACTAACATTATGTTCCACCCTAGTGCATTAGCCGACTTAAATTTTGAGTGTATAGATTTTGTAGAAGTCTATCAAATTCTTTCCAGATCGAGTGATATTTTTATGTATGTATTTGGGACAAACCTTTATATATAGCCCCCAACACATTTGACGGATGTGATATGGTATCGAAAATTTAGATCTACAAAGTGGTGCAGAGTATAATATAGTCGGCCCCGCCCGACTTTAGACTTTCCTTACTTGTCTTTTATTGAATTTTAATTTTCATCTTTAATGTCCATAGTTGGTCTGTCGCAAACTGTGACTTGTGCAACATACATTTACGACGCACAAAATGTCTTCATTACATTTACATACATTTAATACAAGCACAAAATGTCTTCATTAAAAAGTTTATCGACAAGGAAAGCACTTTATATCAGACAAATGAGTCTTCTATGCTAAGCAAAATTCGCATTCGTATTTTAGTGTCAAGAAATCTTTGGCCTCAGGACAATATTTTTTTTAAGTGTGTTTTTATCACCCCTCATACGTATTGCGATCGGCGTTACTACCTCATAATTGAACTAAACTGAGAATATTATTCGCAATGCATTTGCCGTATTTTAGAATTTTTCTGATTCAAAAATGTTTACTTGACCGAAAGTTTATGAAACGTCTATTGAAAGAGTTTTGTCCTTAGAGCTAAGCCAATCGAGGACACTTTGGCTTTAACATAAAATCAGGGTTGGTCTGTCGCAAACTGTGACTTTTGCGACATACATTTACGACGGTACGATTATAATACTTATGTCGCGTAAATCGTAATCCTGATGTAGAAAACCTAATTTTGGCCAAAGAATTTTTCGGACCACGCACATAATGTTCAATCAACCTTTTGTTGCATCATTGAATGAGTGGCTAGAGTTTTGAAAATTGTTAATTAGTAGGAAATTAGCAATAAAATGTCAAAAAGTTAATGTATAAAATTCTCTCTAAGTAGCAGTTCACTTAGGAATGACTGAAATAGTGATTTTTATTCGCTGTCAGTTTCTGCAGAAATTTATTTAAGATGCATTATATGCGTGTACAGATCTCACGCTTACTGAATCATCGTGTAGAATAAAGTAATTTTGGCTTGAAGTCTCTCATTGAAATAAATTTATTCTATAGTCTACTTTTTCCAAACTCGGTTAATAATATTATAAACATTCCTGAGATTTGAAACTTCTTCGAACATATCGTCGTCTTGGATATCATCGAATTCACTGTCTACCTGACTCGTTTGAAGTATTTCGAGTTTGCGACGTTTGTTACTTTTTCTACATTTACGACGCGTATGTGACGTTTACAACTTTGCGACAGTCGCAAACCTAAAAAAGTTTTCTACCGATCATCTCTGTTTAAAATACATCGTCCCTAAATTCACTGTTTTTTTTATGGCTTGACTATAAACATGTGAATCGTATGAAAATTTTCTTTAGTTCATATTGAATTTATGTGTACGGTCATTGAACTTTATACCCACGTTTAATTTGTAAATAGTTTGAGACATTCTGAAAAAAAAGAAAATTTCATTAAGAGGTGGAAAATTTCGAAAAAATATTAAAATTTGATTATAAAACAAATAATTTTTTTTTGCAATAAAATCAAGTTAAATTTTCCGTTAGTTTAACTATGATTTTTTTCAGTGTAATTAATGAATGTTCTGACGCCTTATATAAGGATTATATACAAAGTAAAATTACCTTTGAAGAATACCTTGTGTCTTGTCAAATGGTGGCAAAACGATATAGATTACTTCCACAATTGTTCCAAATATTTCCCTCGGCCTAGTCCACTCATTATGGCTCCTTGATATGGGAAGATTTTTACTTACGTCATATGGTAATCGAATGCTAATGATATACCTTGGGCCATCACAATTCAATGGCATTAAATTTTTGAATATTTCATCACCATCAGAATAATTTTAAATTGATGCATAAAATGTAAATTTTATGCATTTTAAACATTATCCACTATCATGTATAAATAAAAGACATTGACTTGATTATTTCATATTTTTCCGGTTCAGGTAATTCGTCATCTCAATGATCTCCTACCGCGTTCAGTATGACAGTAAAATTAAGTCATAAAGCCATTGAAGAATTCATTAAGCCCATGCTACTACATTGTATTGTCCTTATAGTATATGTCCATGCAATCACTTTTTGGCTTAAATTTTTAATGAATACCAGCATCAGAGACATTAAGTAATAATGGCGATATTTTTAAGGAAATGCATGCAATTGATGTATTGCTAAGGATAAAGAGCCTGCATCTGTCTAGCGAATGTTGCAGAGCGGGGCGAGAAGAATAAAGAATTATGTGGAAATTTGTGATTGCATTCATCGAAATGATACAAAAGAAGACCCCAAACTCTGCCCTCAGCATCATCAGTAATTCCAACAACAACAACGAAACTATCTTTTGTACCTTTTTAATGGATCCTCTCCCGCCCACCATTCACCTCAGGCCCTTATTTACTGGTAAATTAATGGATTTTTAATTGTCTCCGTGAGCCATTGAATACTTATGTCTCCATAGGCGTAGGTGAGTTGGTAAGCATGTCTATGCGTGTGTGTATGTGTGTGTGTGTAAATGAGCCAACATACAAAAAGGATTAAGGGCTTTTGAGTACATATATATACACTCAAAAGAGAATTGTTGTTATTGTGGCTACTATCAAGTATAACGGGTAGAATGTTCATTGATTACTAACACATTGGGCTACATTAATAGAAAACAAGTATATACCGCCGTAAGTTCGACCAGGCCGAAGCTTATGTCCCCTCCACCCTGTATTCCGTAGAAACTTCTACTAAAGACTGTCATCCACAATCGAATTACTGTAACACTTGCCGATGGCAAGGTATCTTAAAACTTCCCAACACCGTCTTCTAAATTGCAAGGTAGTCCATACGTGGTATATATTAAACTAAAATAAGATTCGGCCTGGCCGTAAGTTCGGCCAGGCCGAATCTTATGTACCCTCCACCATGGATTGCGTAGAAACTTCTACGAAAGACTGTCATCCACAATCGAATTACTTGGGTTGTGGTATTTTAAAACTTCTTAACATCTTTTTCTAAATTGTGAGTTAGTCCATACGTGGTATAAATTAGACAAAAAAGTTATGTATAGGTAAGTCTACAAATAATTACGAATCGATATGGACTTTTGCACGGTACGTAGAGAGCCAAAATTGAAATATGGGGGTCGCTTATATGCAATTATGAACTTGATATGGACCAATTTTTGTATGATTGGGGATCGATTTATCTGAGGGCTATATATAACTATAGACTGATATAGATCTAGTTATGCATAGTTCTTAACGGCCATATACTAGCACAATGTACCAAATTTCAACTGACTCGGATGAAATTTGCTCCTCCAAGAGGCTCCAAAACCAAATCTCGGGATCGGTTTATATGGGGGCTATATATGATTATGGACTGATATGCACCACTTTTAGCATGGTTGTTAAATATCATATACTACCACCACGTACCAAATTTCAACCAGATCGGATGAATTTTGCTTTTCCAAAAGGCACCGGAGGTCAAATCTGGGGATCGGTTTATATGGGGGCTATATATAATTATAGACTGATATGAACCAATTCCTGCATGGTTGTTGAATACCATATACTAACATCACGTACCAAATTTCAACCGAATCGGATGAATTTTACTATTCCAAGGAGCTCCGGAGGTCAAATCTGGGGATCGGTTTATATGGGGGATATATAAAATTATGGACCGACGTGAACCAATTTTTGTATTAAAGGCCATATACTAACACCATGTACCAAATTTCAGCCGGATCTGATGAAATTTGCTTCCCATAGAGACTTCGCAAGCCAAATCGGGGTACCGGTTTATATGAGGGCTATACATCAATATGGACCGATGTGGACCAACTTTTGCATAGTTATTAGAGACCATATACCAACACCATGTACCAAATTTCAGCCGGATCGGATGTAATTCGCTTTTCTTAGAGGCTCCGCAAGCCAAATCGGGGGATCGGTTTATATGGGGGCTATATATAGATATTGACGGATGTGGACCAATTTTTGCACAGTTGTTAGAGACCATATATTTACACCATGCACTAAATTTCAGCCGGATCGGATGAAATTTGCTATTCTTAGAGTCCCCGCAAGTCAAATTTGGTGGCCCGTTTATATGGGGGCTATACGTAAAAGTGGAGCGATATGGCCCATTTGCAATACCATCCGACCTTTCGGAAGTTAGCGTGATTTCAACAGACGGACGAACGCACGAACGGACGGATGGACATGCTCAGATCGACTCAGAATTTCACCACGACCCAGAATATATATACTTTATGGGGTCTTAGAACAATATTTTGATGTGTTACAAACGGAATGACAAAGTTAATATACCCCCATCCTATGGTGGAGGGTATAAAAAAGGACAATTAAATACGTATATAACTCAGTTTGACAAAATTTTCTACAGAAATAAAATTTTGACAAAATTTTCTATAGAAATAAAATTTTGACAAAATTTTCTATAGAAATAAAATTTTGATAAAATGTTCTATAGAAATAAAATTTTCACAAAATTTTCTATAGAAATTAAATTTTGACAAAATTTTTTATAGGAATGGTAGATTTTTTTTGTCCAAGATTATGAACCGCTATGGACCAAATTTTGTGTAATTAGGGATCGTATATATATATTGCTATAGACCGATAAGGATCAATTTTGGCATGGTTATTAACGGCGATATACTAACACCACGTTCCAAATTTTAACCGGATCGGATGAATTTTGCTCCTCCAAGAGGCTACGGAGCTCAAATCTGGGGAACGGTTTATATGGGGGCTATATATAATTATGGACCGATATGGACCAATTTTTGCACGGTTGTTAGAGACCACATGATAACACCACGTTGCAAATTTCAACCGGATCGGATGAATTTTGCTCCTCCAGGAGGCTGCGGAGGACAAATCTGGGGATCGGTTTATATGGGGGCTATATATAATTATGGACCGATGTGGACCAATTACATTACGTACCAAATTTCAACCCGATCGGATTAATTTTGTTCCTCCAAGAGGCTCCGGAGTTCAAATCTGGGGATCGGTTTATATGGGGGCTATATATAATTATGGACTGATATGGACCAATTTTGGCATGTTTGTTAGTGACCTTATAATAACACCACGTACCAAATTTCAACCGGATCGGATGAATTTCGTTCCTCCAAGAGGCTCCGGAGTTCAAATCTGGGGATCGGTATATATAATTATGGACCTATATGAACCAATTTTCGCATGGTTGTTAGAGACCATATACTTACACCACGTACCAAATTTCAACCGCATCGGATGAAATATGGTACTCTTAGGGGCTCCGCAAGCCAAATCTGGGTGTCCGTTTATATGGGGGCTAGACGTAAAAGTGGACCTATATGGCCCATTTGCAATACCATCTGACCTACATCAATAACAACTAATTGTGCCAAGTTTCACGTCGATAGCTTGTTTCGTTCGGAAGTTAGCGTGATTTCAATAGACGGACGGACATGCTTAGATCGACTCAGAATTTCACCACGACCCATAATATATATACTTTATGGGGTTTTAGAGCAATATTTCGATGTGTTACAAACGGAATGACAAAGTTAATATACCCCCCATCCTATGGTGGACGGTATAATGAGATTAAATTCAAAACGAATGGGGTTTTAAATTTGTAATTTTAATATTCGATTAACATGTTCGTTGAAGCACTTTAACCTTCAACCGAATCATTAGTGAAAAGACAACCCCTTTTTTTTGTGGATTTTTCCGATTTCTTTTTGGCATATTCGTTTGTGGCTACACTCCAAATGTCCATCTAAAAATCCACTACACACTATGGTGTGGCTGATATTTAATTGTTTGAGTGCTAAATCATTGGACCTCGACGAATGGGGATGGCAAGTTTCCCGGGCCTTAAAAAATTCTTCAAACTCTTTAGGCATGGCAAATATTAGGTAAATATTTATTGCAGTTCACAAAAAAAAATTTCAGGAAAATTTTTCCAATTAAAATCTTAATTGAGTTTTAGAAAATATTCAATTAAAAATTTAATTGAATCAACAAATTTTTTAATTGAAATAGAAATCAATCACACAAATTGATAGTATCAATTAATTTTTTAATTGGATCAATTAATTTTTTAATTGACTTCTAATTAATTTTTTAATTGATACTATCATTTCTGTGATTGAAGACATTTCAATTAAAAAATTAATTGGATCAATTAATTTCGCGATCGAATCAGAAAAAAATTTTGTGTGTATATACTCTTGTGTGGTTTTCAAAAGGTTGCTTAATTGTTTTTATTTATAAAGAATTTAAATTCTTTGCAATTTTCCACAAAAAAATACTTCCATTGTGCATTGTCATTGCTCATCCTGAATATTTGCAACTGCCTATATCAGCCTATCCATATGCGAGTGGATATTTCCGAAGAGAAAAACAGATTCCGTTCGATAAAAATGTAAAAATAAAATTAACTACTTCAACAGGCTATTGGTGGGGCGATGCATCCACGTTGTAACATTCCATTGGGAAGATGAACAGGATGAAATTTGTTTTTAATTAAATTGCAAAAGGATTAATATAATGCATCAGCCAAGTGCTGGACTATGGACAATGGTGAGGGAGTACTTTAAGTATGGTTGCATGCATGGACTATAAAAAGCTTACATTACAAAGGATTATTGGGAAACTCTTCAGGATCATTACTTGAACTGCCCCCAACGGCCTGTGACATCTTGGACTTCCTTTTGGTTTGGTTTTCGTTTTATTTTTTCCAATAAGACAGAAGCCAAATGGGTTTTAAACGTAAATCAAGTAAATCAGGAGAAATTCTTACATCCTGCCTGCAATTCATCATTGGTGGCGACGAAATACAGAGACGAAGTCATTTTTCAATACCACCTAAGTATTGATTTCGAGGAAGAGCAACAAAATTGATTAAGATTTTATGGTGGTTTTATATGAATCTCTTGGCCGCTAGGGCAATTCAAAGTGAAGCAAATTCTTAACCTCCTGCAGTTAAAGAAATTTATTATTCTATTGAATATTATACTGATATTCCTGGATCATATACTTTGGCCAATAGAACAGGCCTTGGGCCTAACCCTATTTGCATTGCCAACAAATAAATCATTCGTTTCTTCCCCCTCCTCAGACAGATAGCACATTTTCTTGGTACATCTTGGAACTTAAATGAAAACCATTCGTCAGCATAATAAATTCTCGACAGATACCTTCTAAACTCATACTTGGAAGTAGTGCTTTAGAGTAACACGCACTACTTCTTGTATTTTTAACTCCTTACTGCAGCCCCTTTTTGCCTGCAATGTTTGGTGATGAAATATCCTTCTAAGCAGATTCATACAGGGGGTAGTGTGTAACGAAATATCGAAATCATATGCTCCTCATTGCTCATTTCGTACATGAAAATGTATATAAATTTTCATATAATTTCTTTATAAGAGAACGACGGCGAAAATTGAACGAAAGCAAAATAAATGAAATGAATGAAGAATTTTTCAATTCATATTTTATGTGTGCTACTCACAGCAGCAGATGAACGGAAATGTGAAAGGAAGTGGTCGTGATAAGCTTATAGAAATTTGGTTTTTAAAGTGAGCTACAACGAATCGTATCGTTGTTACAGAGTGTGGTACAGTATATGTGAGACACCAACATGTTTCTCGTACCACTGCTCGTTACCGTGGCAGTGTAGCGTCGCGTCAGAAAAGTGAAAAAACGCTGACAATACTAGAAATGATCCGCAAATTGGAGGTCAGATTTGATTGAAATCCACGCTGTGGCAGGAAACTTGCTCATGAGCTAAACTGAGTCTTTCGATTGACCACTTGAGCTCAATGGTACGGGTCGCCATAATGGCTGATAGTCGATTGCCGCTCGTATTTAACGACCGATGGGTTAAAATACATATTATCTGGAAATATCTAAAGACATTATTGAAACAATGGGCAGACAAACATTTGGGTCACAGAGATTTTAAATTCCCGCTGGAGTCCGCACCATTGCACTCAGCACGATTCAACTAAGAACAGTGCGGAGCAGAAGGAGGATAGTGGCATGATATTCAAAATTGCCGTGGGAATAATGTGGAAACACACAGAGTGTGATGGTTTGGGTAACACAGCCTACATTTGGAATCCTATCTATGACGTTGCAAATAGAGCTGTTAATATCGTTGAAATAGAGCAGACAATAAAGGGTGATACGGTCAAAATTTGGTCAAGGGAAAACGCGTGTAAATCGGTGAAATCGTTTATTTAAAAAATGAAATTAAATTTCTTTTTCAAGTTCAATTAGTATAAAATTCAGGAAAAATATTCAGTTAGGCTTTCGCTTTTCCAAATCCGAATTGCCGGGCCTCACGCTTGACACCTGCCATCAGATTTTGTACAGCCACCTTCTTCGCCGCAGAAAGCCAGTTTGCCTTGAACTGCTGCTCGTCCTTAGCAGTTTTTTTGGTCTTCTTTAGGTTCCGCTTGACAATAGCATAGTATTTCTCAATTGGGAGGAGCTCTGGCGTGTTGGGAGGGTTCTTGTCCTTGGGAACCACCTACACGTTGTTGGCGGCGTACCACTCCATGGCCTTTTTACCGTAATGGCAAGATGCCAAATCCGGCCAAAACAGTACGGAACAACCGTGTTTCTTCAGGAAATGCAGCAGACGTTTATTCAAACACTCTTTCACGTAAATTTCTTGGTTGACAGTCCCGGAAGCTATGAAAATGCTGCTTTTCAAGCCACAGGTACAGATGGCTTGCCAAGCCAGATATTTCTTTGCGAAGTTTGACAGTTTTATGTGCTTGAAAATATCTGCTACCTTTCCCCTTCCTTTTGCCGTATAAAACTCCTGTCCCGGAAGCTGTATGTAGTCGGCTTTGACGTAGGTTTCGTCGTCCATTACCACGCAGTCAATCTTCGTGAGCATCGTCGTGTACAGCCTCCGGGATCGCGCTTTGGCCGTCGTATTTTGTTTATCATCGCGATTTGGAGTCACTACCTTCCAGCTCGTTTTTTGGCTCGATTCACGGTTGTAGACGATACACCCAGCTTATTTGCGGCATCTCGGAGAGAGAGGTTAGGGTTTCGCTTGAAACTACCGACAACTCTCTTTGTCGTCTCAGCGTTTACTTCCTGGCTGTCGACAAACGTTCCCTAAACACTTTAATTACATTTGTAACGGTTGATTTTGCAACTTTTAGCGATTTTGCCAGCTTTGCGTGCGAGTAGCTCGGATTTTCGCGATGCGCGAGAAAAATTTTGGTTCGCTGCTCTTCTTGCTTGGACGGCATTTTGACAACTGAAGAGTGAATTCCAAAATCAAAACAGGAGCAACATTCTACACACACAGACCTTCAAAATGAGGGGTGTTCAGGTTTTTTAAATGCAAAATTGAAACAAATACGTCAAGTTTATATTGACCAAATTTTGACCGTATCACCCTTTATCGGAGAAGAGATGATTTGGGACCTGCCATGTTTGCAAACAAGGACTGGAACAAATAAGGGGATTTATTGAAGACATCGAGTTCCTAAAGTAAAGGAAGGATATGATAGAATTAAGAAGATAGGAATCACAACAAGCCAAATTACTAAGTATGCCAACAACACGTATACGTGATCTCCGAGCCGATGACACAGCGCGAAACCATCCAAGACACTGGGCCCCGACGGAAATTCAATGCTAATGCTGAAGAATTTGGGAATACTGGGAGTTGAGTATTTCACTAGACTCCTCAATTTGTCCTTAGAATCTCTCATTATACCCGATGTCGGGAAAATGGGTAGAGTGACTCCACTACTGAAACCAGGCAAAGACTCGAGCAAGGGTGAATCGTACATACCGATATCCCTTCTCTCGCCAGTAGCCAATACAATTGAGGCACTTCTCCTCCCCAGCCGTGTGGAGAATTTTCCAGCTGCCCATCATCAACATGGATTCCGCAAGGTTCATAGTACGACGACAGCCTTGCATGCCATTTCAGCACACATTAATATGGGACTCAATCAGCCCAAGCCGTATCACAGGACGGTCCTCGTGGCGCTTGACCTATCGGAGGCATTCGTTACGGTCAACCCTGTCACACTACTCGAGGACATCGAGAATACGTCCCTACCGGCAGGAACCAAGCGTTGGCTTCTGAATTATCTGTGCGGAAGCCAGTCGTACGTGGATTCAGGGACAAGAAGTCAAAACTCCGTAGAGTTAAACAGGGAGTGGGGTGATATCTCCGGCATGTTTAATCTCTATCTGTCCTCAATACCACCCGTCTGGAGGGGGTGGATTGTATCATATGCGGACGACTGTACAATTCTGGCATCCGAGCCCATTGTTGATGACATATGCGATTGCTTAAACGTCTACATTGCTGATCTTACCAGTTATTTTACTGCTAGAAATTTGAGAATATCCGCTACCAAATCCTTAGCCACACTGTTCACTACATGGACGGCGGAAGAATGTATACAGTTGAATGTTAGAGTCGATGGCGAAATAATTCCGACAGTGAACTACCTCAATATATTCGGGGTCACATTCGACAGCCTTTTTAAGTCTTCTACCCATGCCACTGCAATTTGTAACAAGCTCCGCGATAGAAACAAGGTCCTCAAGTTACTTGCCGGCAGTACTTGGGGTGTGGACAACGAAACCTTGTTTACTACCTATAAGGCAATTGGCCGGTCAGTGGTAAACTATGTGGGCCAGTGTGGGCACCTCAGACAAGCGTCACGCAGTGGAATAACATCCAGATCTGTCGGAAAGCTGCCCTTAGAACTGCAACAGGATGTCTCCGCAGTACACCACTGGATCACCTTTATGCGGATCACCTTATGTCCCAGTGCGTCCACATAATTACATGTTGTCAAATCAGTACCTCCTGTTGCTATCGAAGTTGTCATCCAAATCACCATCTTGTGTATAGGCAACCTCCACTCAGGAATGTAAGGGTTGATCTTCACCTTCTGGATCCCCAGTTCCAGCGTTACAAAAGTGATCCTCTATATCAGGCACCGTATCAGACAGGTCTGAACAGGATTCATGGTGATACTGTAGCTGAAGCGGTGAGAAGATACAAGACGGTTGTCGGACTCCTGTTCTCGGAGTCCGACAACCGCCCATAGCACCGGAGAAAAGAGCCCTCCCAAGGCAGACTAGGGTGGTTTAGCCCAATTAAGATTAGGCAAGTGCATGTGTCCCATCTGTAACCAAGGGCCACATGACACTCGTCACCTTTTCACTTCTCCAGCTAAACCAACCCGACTCACTACCAGATCACTCTGGACGCACCCCACCCTTGTCACAGAGTTCCTAGATCTGGGCACCAGCTGAAGTACGAAAGCATTGAACAAATTGGATGAAATTACATTAAAAACTTTTACAACAACAACAACTAAGTATGCCAAGCTGGATCCTCCTTTTCGAACTATCGTACCCCAGCTTTAAAACGACAAGATTGCCATGCCAAAAAGTTTCGTTTAGAGTCATGTCATCTCATGCATCTTCTCCTATTTCAAATGAACTCATAGTCTTTCACCACATCTTTTTTCGTGGCATCAGTTTTCTTGACGCCTACGCGACTCTAAAAAGAGATCCATGCTTGACTAGATTGATACTCGTTATCTTTTAATGTAGTCATCGACAAGGGTTATCACACATAGCTACCGTGTTGCAATGGTTGGCATATCCGCAATGCATACATGGGTTCAATCCCGGTCTCGACGAACACCAAAAATATTTCAAATATACACTGTGTTACATACGGATTAACAAACTTAAACTACCAACAAATGTAATGTACAACACAGCTTACAATGGAGTATAGCGGAGTATTGAAAAAAAAAAAAAAAAAAACAAAGTATCTCTAATAATATATGAGTACATATGAAATTTATTGTTTTCTTTTCTCTCCTTATCTCCGCCACTTGCATGAAAAGTGGCAAATGCGAGGGGAAGTCAAGTTATGTAGGGGGTGGTGTTTGAAGTCGGTGGCTTTCTTTCTTTCACTTTGACTTTAAATTTTTTTGTGTATGCAAAAATATGAAACATTCGCAGACCATAAATTAGTTGCCAGTACTCAACGGATGTCCTTACAATCTCCCATTCCAAATCTCGAAAGCCATCATATAAAAATGTTGGCTTGCCTTCCCATAATCCATTCTATTGAATGGTGGTATGCTTATCTTGAATGTCTAAACTCAGATACATGGCGGATACAAATGCAAAGATAGAGGAGTTTCAAAGCTCAAACGAAAAAAACCAATCATAAATTCTGCCTCTTTGAGATCTCCAAAAGGGAGTCAGAGTCTAAGTAGTTAGCACTGCTTATTATGTTTGGTTGGTAGTTGCAGGACAGTGGTTTTATTGTCTCACCATTCAGAGAACTTTGTGTTTTGGTGTTGTATGGGGTTACCTAGTTGATATTATAGTGGTTATAATACAGTGTTGCCAGATACTTTCGATAAAAAAAATGTAAAAATGGAATCTCGACATCGTAACAACTACAATCGAAAATACTAAAAAAATAATTTTTAAACATGTTCTATATTTCCGGCCTTCGTCAGAATTCTGTTTGTAGGGCATTTTCCAGATTTATTGTAACTTCATGGTCGGTGAATAGGAATGGGAAGCGACCATTGGTAATTATCATTCATTTCGTTTTGCACTTTTGGTACATCAGCTAAGATGGGATGCTCCAGAGTGTTTTGCTCGTGCAGCGTGTAGGTTTGGCTAAGTTGCTATCAATCACTGATAGGTATGTATTGAGGCGGCTGCTCTTGTTGGGCCAAAACTACCTTAGTCTGCCGTGGGTGCTAGTCTCTTGCCTCCGGTGCTATGGGCGGTGTACGGACTCTAAGAACTTGATTGACGTTATAGCTTCTCATCGCTTCACCTACAGAATTCTGCTTAGACGTGGCTGGTATGCTGCCCAATCTAGAGGATCTCTTTGCAGCGCTAGATCTCGCGGTCAAAATAATGTAGATCAACCTTTATGGGAGTTACCGCGGTGCAATGGTTAGCATGCCCACCTTGCATACACAAGGTCGTGGGTTCGAATCCTACTTCGACCAACACCAAAAAGTGTTTCAGTGGTGGATTATCCCACCTCAGTAATGCTGGTAACATTTCTGAGTGTTTTAAAGCTTCTCTAGGTGATTTCACTGCAATGTGGAACGCCGTTCGAACTCGGCTATAAAAAGGAGGTCCCTTGTCATTGCGCTTAACATGGTATCGGGCAGCACTCAGTGATAAGAGATTTTCAGTTATTTCACTGCTAGGACCACACTCATCACTATATGTACAGCAGAAGTATACTGCCTGCGTACTTCTGCTGTCCATGTCAGAATCGATGGCGATATAATTCCCCTGGATCACTTTTATGTTAGGTTAGGTTATGTGGCAGCCCGATGTATCAGGCTCACTTAGACTATTCAGTCCATTGTGATACCACAGTGGTGAACTTCTCTCTTATCACTGAGTGCTGCCCGATTCCATGTTAAGCTTAATGACAAGGGACCTCCTTTTTATAGCCGAGTCCGAACGTGAAGCCAAAGATTTATTCATATTTATATGCTGGACCAATTTGCAGGTTTCCAGCGAAATATAATCACAATCAATCACAATACCACGCTTGCATTCTATCACTTTATTTCTGGATAGGACAGATCACAATAAAAAGATCTGTCACTGGAAAATATTTGTCAGCTGTCAGACGAGCGATTTATAAATAATAGCAACCTGTAGTTGAAGAGTCGCCATGGCGCAATGGTTAGTATGCCCGCCTTGCATATAAAGACTCATTGGTTCCATTTTAGCTTCGACCAAAGAGCAAAAAGCTTTTTAACGGTGGATTATCTCCTCTCAGTAAAAAGCTTCAAAACTCCTTAAGATACAGTCAAAGCTTCCATTGCTTATTCACACTACGCTTGAAATCTACTAAAAGTGAATTCGAAATCTTTTATTTTTATAATGACAGTTAAAATCTAATTAAAGTCGATTTTCCTAATATTAGCCTAGATCTAATGTCTTAGATATAATTATATCTGTCTCTATATATAGTCGGATATAATGTTAGATCTCGTCATATATGGAATTATATCTAAATTTGACCCATTATATCTTGGTAAATATGCTTAGATCTAAAGGGGCCAATTTTCAGATCTTATCATATCTAATGAGATCCACAAATTTGTACAAGGGTACTCAATAACTAGTATATACGGCCGTAAGTTTGGCCAGGCCGAATCTTATGTACCCTCCACCATGGATTGCGTAGAAACTTCTACGAAAGACTGTCATCCACAATCGAATTATTTGGGTTGTGGTATCTTAAAACTTCTTAACATCGTTTTCTAAATTGTGAGTTAGTCCATACGTGGTATATATTAGACAAAAAGGTTATGTATAGGTAAGTCTACAAATAATTACGAATCGACATGAACTTTTGCACGGTACGTAGAGAGCCAGAATTGAAATATGGGGGTCGCTTATATGGGAGCTATATGGAATTATGAACTTGATATGGACCAATTTTTGTGTGATTGGGGAATGATTTAACCTATAGCACAATGTACTAAATTTCAACTGACTCGGATGAAATTTGCTCCTCCAAGAGGCTCCACAACCAAATCTCGGGATCTGTTTATATGGAGGCTATATATGATTATGGACTGATATGGACCACTTTTGGCATGGTTGTTAAATATCATATAGTACCACCACGTACCAAATTTCAACCAGATCGGATGAATTTTGCCTCTCCAAAAGGCACCGGAGGTCAAATCTGGGAATTTATGGGGATTATATATAATTATGGACTGATATGAACCAATTCCTGCATGGTTGTTGGATACCATATACTAACATCACGTACCAAATTTCAAACGAATCGAATGAATTTTGCTCTTCCAAGGGGCTCCGGGGGTCAAATCTGGGGATCGGTTTATATGGAGGCTGTATATAATTATAGACCGATTTTGACCATTTTTTGCATGGGTGTTTGAGGCCATATATTAACACCACGTACCAAATATCAACTGAATCAGATGAATTTTGGTCTTCCAAGAGGCTCCGGAGGTCAAATCTGGTGATCGGTTTATATGGGGCTATATATAATTATGCACCGATGTGGACCAATTTTTGCATAGTTGTTAGATACCATATACATACACCATGTTCCAAATTTTAGCCGGATCGGATGAAATTTTCTTCTCTTAGAGGCTCCGCAAGCCAAATCTGGGGATCGGTTTATATGGGGGCTATATATAATTAATGACCGATGTGGACCAATTTTTGCATGATCATTAGAGACCATATATTAACACCGGTTTATATGGCGACTATGGACCGATGTGGACCAATTTTGGCATGGTTGTTAAGGACCATATACTTACACCATGTACCAAATTTCTGCCAGATCGGATGAAATTTGCTTCTCTTAGAGGGTCTGCAAGCCAAATTTGGGGGTCCGTTTATATGAGGGCTATACGTAAAAATGGACCGATATGGCCCATTTTCAATACCATCCAACCTACGTCAATAACAAGTTTCAAGTCGATAGCTTGTTTCGTTCGGAAGTTAGCGTGATTTCAACAGACGGACGGACGAACGGACATGCTTAGATCCACTCAGAATTTCACCACGACCCAGAATATATATACTTTATGGGGTCTTAGAGCAATATTTCGATGTGTTACAAACGGAATGACAAAGTTAATATACCCCCATCCTATGGTGGTGGGTATAAAAATGATTGTTGTATATTAATATAATTTTTCCATTTTTTTTCTTAAAATAATAGGGTATTTTATTGTTATATTTTACCACGAGCAGTACCTCGACACGTTTGTATTTACGTAACTTTAAAGATAGGTCATTTCGTTGAAATTTAGTTGAATCAACATCAGTATTTGATAAAAGTCTCATAAAAAATACTTCTGCTTTCTTTGACATTGTTCACTATAAATTGTTCAAAGTTATATACAATATAGTTTGAAATCAATAAATATTTCCATATACCACTGTGCTACAATTATAATGGACGTGTCAAAAAGGTCATTCATTGTATGCAGTGCCTCGTGGTAGATTCATTCCGTAATCTGGCAGACACATTTACCAATTCAACACCCAAGGTTGAAGCATTTGGATTATTTTTTTTACATTACTTAGGGGAATTCATGTGTCATCCACAGAGAGTATTTTTGGATCCCTAGGAGGGTTTGCTTTGTGCAAAATCATTTCATTGATGTTGCGATTCATATGCTCAAAAAAAAAAAAAAAACAAAGGCTCATGTATGTGAAAGGCTCGAATTAAAGAATGGAATTGTCTCATGTTCTAGATGCTATGACAAGTAGGGGCAGGGAGGGCTAATGCAATAAAATATGGCTTTGGCTGGCAGAAAAATAATAATTTTTAAATTACGATTGCCTACAGTCTTCAATTTCAGTTTTGTTCATTTCACCAATGGTACAATGGGCTAGATGGTAGTAACCCTGCTGGCATTTGGGCTGTCTTGTAATGTAAGCATAAATTAAATGCAATGATTTACACAGTTGGGTCATTGAATTATGATTCAATGTATATCTGATGTTATTAGCACGGGGAGAGAGTATTTCTTTTGAAACTAAAATGGCACGGATCCGAATATAATACTTTCTACTTCAACTCATTCATCAAAAGACTTTTTGAAGTTTAGAAATCAAATGAGAATACGGCGAATGAGGCAACTGTGTCCAGACCAATTTGAGTAAGGGAATGGAGTGTAATACCTTATTTTCAATGCGACTTTATGTAATCTTTAGAATTTTAAGTATGATACGGTCACGGTTGCCACTTGAGAAAAAAAATAATCTACCAAAGAAGAACATTTTATCACAAAACTACCAAAAAACTTATTTTGCAAAATTTTATTTCTATAGATTTTTTTTAATATTATTTCTATAATTTTTTTTTTAAATATTATTTCTATAGAAAATTTGGCCAAATTTTTTTTTGTAGAAAATTTTGTCAACATTTAATTTCTTTAGAAAATTTTATCAAAGTTTTATTTCTATAGAAAATTTTGTCAAAATTTTATTTCTATAGAAAATTTTGTCAAAATTTTATTTCTATAGAAAATTTTGTCAAAATTTTATTTCTATAGAAAAATTTGTCAAAATTTTATTTCAATAGAACATTTTGTTAAAATTTTATTTCAATAGAAAATTTTGTTAAAATATTATTTATATAGAAAATTTTGTCAACATTTTATTTCTATAGAAAATTTTGTCAAAATTTTATTTCTATAGAAAATTTTGTCAAAATTTTATTTCTATAGAAAATTTTGTCAAAATTTTATTGCTGTAGAAAATTTTGTCAAAATTTTATTTCTATAGAAAATTTTGTCAAAATTTTATTTCTATAGAAAATTTTGTTAAAATTTTATTTCAATAGAAAATTTTGTTAAAATATTATTTATATAGAAAATTTTGTTAAAATCTTATTTCTATAGAAAATTTTGTTAAAATTTTATTTCTATAGAAAGTTTTGTCAAAATTTTATTTTGATATAAAATTGGTAAAAAAACCCCTTTGTTGGAGAGGACTATTTGCAAGATCTTCCAAAAAATTAAGAATTCTACTAAAAAGTAAAAATCTGGCATTTTTGGTAGAATTCTACCAACTGTGGCAAACGTGGATCCTGTATTATCACATTTTGTATGATGGTGGAGTATTATCACATTTTTTTCAACTGTTTTATTTTCAATATAGCATTATCACACTATTTTCTCTTAAAGCCATTGTGAGTGAACTCGTACACACAAAAAAAATTTTTCTGATTCAATCACCAAATTAATTGATCCAATTAATTTTTTAATTGAAATGTCTTCAATCACGAAAATGATAGTATCAATCACAGTTTTTGGGCATAGAAAAAATTCTTGATTAAAAAATTAATTGATTTTTTCAGCAAATTTCAATTAATTTTTTAATTGATTCAATTAAAAATTTAATTGATGTTGATTGCAAAACTCAATTAATTTATTAATTAAAAAAGGTAACTATTTTTAATTACTTTCTGAATTGGCTTAGAGCTTTTATTTGGATTAATAAATGATTGTTTGAAATACATTTTTAATTAGTCTTCCGAATTAGATTAAAAAGTTAATTGTATCAATTAATTTTTTAATTACAAATTTTAAAATTTTCAATCATTGACTTAATTAACTTAATGTTTCTATCATGATTAAAAAGTTAATTGTATCAATTAATTTATTAATTGAAAAAATTTTCAACTTCAATTAACTTTTTAATTGGAAATATTTTGGTGATATTTATTTCTGTGTAGGTTAGTTATAGTGACAGACCGTTTTTATACCCTGCTCCACACCGTGGAACATTATATATAAGTTAGTGCATATGTTTGCAACACCCAGAAGGAGACGAAATAGACACAGGGTGTCTTTGGCAAAAATGCTCAGGGTGGGCTCGTGAGTTGATATAGCGATGTCCGTCTGTCCGTCTGTCCGTGAACACATTTTTGTAATCAAAGTCTAGGTCGCAGTTTTAGTCCAATCGACTTCAAATTTGGCACAAGTATGTGTTTTGGCTCAGAATAGATCCCTATTGATTTTGGAAGAAATCGGTTCAGATTTAGATATAGCTCCCATATATATATATATATATTTCGCCCGATAAGAACTTATATGGCCCCAGAAGCCAGAGTTTTACCCTAATTTGCTCAAAATTTTGCACAAGAAGAACAATTAGTACAACAGTCAAGTGTGCCAAATTTTATTGAAATCGGTTCAGATTTAGATATAGCTCCCATATATATCTTTCGCCCGATATGGACTAATACGGTCCCAGAAGCCAGAGTTTTACCCCAATTTGGTTGAAATTTTGCACAGGGAGTAGAATTAGCATTATAGCTGTGCGAGCCAAATTTGGTTGAAATAGGTTCAGATTTAGATATAGCTCCCATATATAGCTTTCGCCCGATTTACACTCATATGACCACAGAGGCTAATTTGTTGCTCCGATTTAGTTGAAATTTTGCACAGGGAGTAGAATTAGCATTGTAGCTATGCGTGCAAAGTTTGGTTGAAATCGGTTCAGATTTAGATATAGCTCCAGTATATAGCTTTCGGCCGATTTACACTCATATGACCAGAGAGGCCAAATTTTAACTCCGATTTAGTTGAAATTTTGCACAGGGAGTAGAATTAGCATTGTTGCTATGCGTGCCAAATTTGGTTGAAATCGGTTCAGATTTAGATATAGCTCCCATATATAGCTTTCGCCCGATTTACATTCGTATGATCACAGAGGCCAATTTTTAACTCCGATTTAGTTGAAATTTTGCACAGGGAGCAGAATAAGCATTGTTGCTATGCATGCCAAATTTGGTTGAAATCGGTTCAGATTGAGATATAGCTCCCATATATAGCTTTCGCCCGATTTACGCTCATATGACCACAGAGGCCAATTTTTAACTCCGATTTAGTTGAAATTTTGCACAGGGAGTAGAATTAGCATTGTAACTATGCGTGCCAAATTTGGTTGAAATCGGTTCAGATATAGATATAGCTCCCATATATATGTTTTTCTGATTTCGACAAAAATGGTCAAAATACCAACAGTTTCCTTGTAAAATCGCCACTGCTTAGTCGAAAAGTTGTAAAAATGAATCTAATTTTCCTAAACTTCTAATACATATATATCGGGCGATAAATCATAAATAAACTGTTTCGAAGTTTCCTTAAAATTGCTTCAGATAAACGTTTCCCATATTTTTTTTACTAACATTGTGTTCCACCCTAGTGCATTAGCCGACTTAAATTTTGAGTCTATAGATTTTGTAGAAGTCTATCAAATTCTGTCCAGATCGAGTGATATTTGAATGTATGTATTTGGGACAAACCTTTATATATAGCCCCCAACACATTTGACGGATGTGATATGGTATCGAATATTTAGATCTACAAAGTGGTGCAGGGTATAATATAGTCGGCACCGCCCGACTTTAGACTTTTCTTACTTGTTTCAGGCTCACATAGTCTACAGAGCCCGCAAGTGTTGAACTTCTTTCTTGTCAACGAGTGCTGCCCGATACCCTGTTTAGCTCAATGAAAAAGGACCCCCCTTTTATAGACGAATTCAAATGGCGTTTTACATTACGCTGAAATTATTTAGAGAAGCTCTGAAACACGCAGAAATGTAACCAGCAGTGCTGAGAGAGGGGATTAACCGACTATTTTGTGAATGCAAGACGGGTTCCCCACTTGAGTCGCTAACCATAAAAATCAATTATATCCGCAATATTTAAATTGGAGGTTTATTCCATTGTTTCAAATTGGTGGAGTTATTTCATAACGAAATAACTCTACAAAACTCGAGATTAAATAAACTCCCAAAAAATTAAACAACTCCCTAAACATCGTTGTGTTGTTCATAACGAAATAACTCTACAAAACTCGAGATTAAATAAACTCCCAAAAAATTAAACAACTCCCTAAACATCGTTGTGTTGTTCGATGTAGAGAAAATTGGAGACAGAATTCAATTATTATTTTGGGGAAATATTTCATGAGACTCATTTCATACAGCCCAATTTGAAATCGACAAATTAACAAAAAGATAAAATAATAGAAATATGAAAAGTTAATGAGAGTAAAACCTGATATCTTTGACGTTAACTACAGCTCATGCTTTCGTAACCATTCGTTTAAGAGAATTTCATGTATCCCACAACATGGGAGTAATAGCGTTAACTTAAAATTCCTTTCCTTCCTATTCTATGGACCCGAGGCTGTCCTTATAGGCTACCCTAAAGTATCATCCATTATGGCCACTTTTGAAAATCAAAGAAACACCAAATTCAAATTTCCGACTTGACAAATCCAAAGCGTTCAAATTCACCGACCCCAAGGGACAACCACCAAACACTATCATTGCCATCTCAGTTTGAGAGCAAAGGAGGTTATCTTCAACGCCCACTTGACTAGTGATCATTGAAATAGTCCTCGGCCAACACATGAATATAAATTTCAGACAAAAACAATCAAATCATAGCCCAAAACCACTCGCCATAGTCTTGTAATGGGAAAAACTAAAATTTATGGTCTCACCCAAAAGAGGACCTTTCTACAATGGTCTCTGTCTGAAATGTAAAAGAGAAACATATTGATAAACAGACTAGGATCCTGTGACCATAGTCCTGTTGTTTGCCATTGCCTTTAAATCATATCCATATGTGCTGGCACTATGGTATATTTTAAGGGGTTGCGTGTATGTTTGACTCGGAGGAAACTGGCTATTTTGAATTTGAATAGTGCTAGTGCGACTGTGTCGTTTTTGTAGAAATTTGAAATATGACAAAAATTTCTAAAACAAAAACGAAATGTTGGATGTGCTGAATTGGAAGATTTCTAGTTTTCCAATTTTTAATTTGATTTCGAGGATAAGGTGTTTTTATGGGAAATGAAGACAATTTATGAGCTCTTCTATGCTCAAAGGGGAGTACACATCAAAGGCCTGCACAAGCCTATTCGAAGTAATCGATGTTCTAGTGAAGGCAATACACTCCACGAATACTTCGAATACTTCGATTAATGAATAAAACAAAACCATTGTAAAGCGATTACAGTGTCAAGCATTGCAGAGCCATAACATTCAAAAGGAATCGTTTTACAGTTCTTTTCAATATTTTGGTTTTGAAGTAATCGTCACGATACGAGTAAATCAAAACATTTTTAGTGAAGATAGAATACTTTGCATTAGCAACGACGAAACTTCGTATGAGACACGAAGTAACTATCAAACAAAAGCCAAACACAATCGTCGATCAGTTGATTGGCAGAAGTCAATGAATGCAGGCTGTGAGCGGGTCTGTGCTTTTTATTGTATGTGCCAACAATAAACAAAATAGGAATGGTGTGTATGTGTGTGTAGCATACTATTATAGTTGAGAAAACGAAATAACTTCATCTACACAGAAATGGAAATTATAAAACGAATGCATTTGGAATTCCGATTACATTCGAATACTTCAAAACATTGTTGGGTGCTTGCTTTACTGGGTTCTATTTGTTTTGGTTCACAATGTGCAAGGTTTCTATTTCACTCGTTTGAGAAATGGACACTGAAGTTACTACTCGAATTGTGTGGCGTGTGCTTGAAGTATTCGCTTGTGTATTCGTTGCAGAGGTTTGGTACACATCAATAGATCGAAAAAAAAATACAATACAATAATTGACTAAAAAGAAATATGCAGTTCAAAGGTTAAAACGATTGCAAATTGAAAGTAAACCAAAGCAAAAGGGCAGAAATCATTATAAGGATTTCAAACATACAAAACAAATTTTATTAAAATAGGGCGAATGAAAATGTTTAATTTAGGCAATGAAATATTTTCATTTACACAATGCAAATATTCATTAATATCGTATAATCATAAATTTCGCTGATTAATTTGATATATCATACATAAATACCACCTGAATAACGATAACGTTTTCGCCTTCATCATACGAATGCTGAAGCTCCCTGGGATGGTTGTTAAAGAGCTTCAAACTCTGATCTGATATTACGAATCACGAATTTGCTTGATGTTTCGACAAAATTCAGTTTTGCGTACTTGGTACTAGGAAACAGGTTTGAAATTATTAGTTTTTTCTGCTTATTTCTTCATTAAACGATTTTTAAATGCTTTTTGGCTTTGTAGTCAAAATGCAAAAATTCACCAAATTTAAAGACAATTTTATTAAGTTAGAATAATTTTTCTGAATTATTAAATCCTAGTTGGCCTTTGTCCAATAAAATTTTCATTCGTGTCAAGATACTGATTTTTAAGTCGATTCACTTTGAATTTGAAGACAACACGACTTCATTAAAAAGTTTATAGACTTTTGAATAAAAAACAAGTAAGGAAAGTCTAAAGTCGGGCGGGGCCGACTATATTATACCCTGCACCACTTTGTAGATCTAAATTTTCGATACCATATCACATCTGTCAAATGTGTTGGATGCTGAATATATAGAGGTTTGTACCAAATACATACATTTAGATATCACTCGATCTGGCCAGAATTTTATAGACTTCTACAAAATCTATAGACTAAAAATTTAAGTCGGCTAATGCACTAGGGTGAAACACAATCATAGTAAAAAAATATGGGAAAGATTTAAATATGAAGCAATTTTAAGGAAACTTCACAAACTTTTATTTATGGTTTATCGCTCGATATATATGTATTAGAAGTAGAGGAAAATTAGAGTAATTTTTACAACTTTTCGACTAAGCAGAGGCGATTTTAAAAGGGAAATGTTTGTATTTTGACCATTTTTGTCGAAATCAGAAAAACATATATATGGGATCTATACCTAAATCTGAACCGATTTCAACCAATTTTGGCACGCATAGCAACAATGCTTATTATACTCCCTGTGCAAAATTTCAACTAAATCGCAGTAAAAAATTGGCCTGTGTGGTCATATGAGTGTAAATCGGGCGAAAGCTATATATTGGAGCTATATCTAAATCTGAACCGATTTCAATCAAATTTTGCACACTCGACTATACTACCAATTGTACTCCTCGTGCAAGATTTCAAGCAAATCGGGATAAAACTCTGGCTTCTGGATCCATATAAGTGCATATCGGGCGAAAGATATATATGGGAGCTATATCTAAATCTGAACCTATTTCTTCCAAAATTATAGGGTTCTATTCTGACCCAAAACAGGAACATGTGCCAAATTTGAAGTCGATTGGACTTAAACTGCGACCTAGACTTTGATCACAAAAATGTGTTCACAGACAGACGGACGGACAGACGGGCATGGTTATATCGACTCAGGGAACCACCCCGAGCATTATTGCCAGAGACATCATGTGTCTATCTCGTCTCCTTCTGGGTGTTACAAACATATGCACTAACTTATAATACCCTGTTCCACAGTGTGGCGCAGGGTATAAAAAAACTATATTAGAGAATTGCGTCTTCTATGGTAGCCATTCATATTTTAAGGACATGGAATCTTTGGCCACACGGCAACATTTTTTATACCCTGCCTCACACTGCGGGACAAGTTATGATAGTTAATGCATATGTTTGCAACACCCAGAAGGAGACAAAAGAGACATATGGTGTCTTTGACAATATTGATCAGGGCGGGTCCCTGAGTCGATATAGCCATGTCCGTCTGTCTGTGAACACATTTTTTGTGATCACAGTCCAGGTCGTAGTTTTATTTCGATCGACTTCAAATGTGGCACAAGTTTCTGTTTTGGGTCAGAATAGTACCCTATTGATTTTGGAAGAGATCGGTTCAGATTTAGATATATATAGAAATCAGAAAAATAAATTTTTTATAATTTTCTGATCAACATTTCGTAAAAAACGAAGAAAATTATAACAATGTTGGCAAATATTTGAACAAAAATAATAACCGATTAATACAACTGTTGCTTTTTAGATAAATGCTTTGTCACAATGAAGTTTCTATTAACTTCCTTTTCCTTTCCATTTAAGAAAATTATTCTGATTGCGTGCTTAATTAACATCGAATCAAATGAAAGTAAAAAAAATACAACAAGAAAAATCTTTGCAAAAAGTCAAAAAGTTAAACCATATATCTGTACTATACATAAACACACACACACACTTCTAAATTTAACCAAGAAACAGAAAAAGTTTTGGGATTCGAATAGACTGCAAATGAAATTCGCAATCATTCTCACACAAAGATAAACACGGAACAGACACCACCGCTAAATGATTTCAATTTGCAAAAACTCTGTTTTTTTTTTTTTTTGTTGGGAAATTCAATAAAAGGTTGCCAGACACCATACATTTGCTGCCATCGCCTCTAAGTTTAAGGCAACCACATGATGATGGTCTTTTCAGCAGAACTGTAGGGGGGAAAACATGTGGTGGTTATTTACAAGAGTACATTAGGGTACAGTTAGAGTGGGATTTTTGGCAATAGTTAGATGAGAGAGAAGGAAATTTAATTGCCAAAAAAGAGTAAACAAAACTAAACGAGTTTCATCACAAACAACCATCTACAAGCTCTCTCTCTCTCATACATTTACACAAACAAATATAGTACTTTCACTCCAATGCAATAGATATCAAGGAAAATAGACCGTATTCGGTGCAGACACACACAATTTCTATACGTAAGGGTGTTTGTGGTGTGGGTTTATATACTGCGAAGTGATTTTTTCATATGATAGTTGATTTTGGTCCCTAGTGAAAGATCCGTGAAAAATTATTTTCTTTTATTTCGAGGCGTATGTGAAAACTAACTGTGAACTTTCTTTGACAAAATTGGTAGACATTCATTCATATATTGATATCTTAAGTCTATAGCGAATTTTGCTTATGATACTTTTCGAAATATGGTTTCTTGCAGTGACTCATGCCAAAAGTAGTCCATTCGAAAAAATATAATCTGATTCTAAAATTTCATGTTCTTTCCAAATTTGGTTTGCTTTTGAACAACAAAGTTTAAAAAAAAATTAAAAATTATTACAATTTACTTGGTTGCATAATATATCAACCACTCTCTAAAGCCTACTTGAAGGGTATTCTGAGTCGATATCCGTCCGTCTGTTAAAATCACCTCATCTTCCGAAGGAAACAATTTATCGACATGAAACTTGGTACAAGTAGTTACTATTGACGTAGGGCGGATGGTATTGCAAATGGGTCATACGGACCAATTTTAGGTATAGCCCCCATATAAACCGGTGCTCAGATTTGACTGGTGGAGCCTTATGTATGAACAAAACTCAACCGATCGGGTTGATATTTAAATCAGGTTGAAATTTTTTCGTGATGTCACTACCCAGAAAAAAATGGAAGATGTTCCAGAAACATTTCTTTAAAGCGTATCTCGGAATCCTCCATAATTGTTTACCACTTCCGGTGCAATCATTTTAGACAAGTAGTAGAAAGTTCGCAAATAGGCTATTTTAAATGAAAATTTTAGTTTGGGTCATTTAAATTTCCAAAAAAAAGACAATAACACAAGAATCATCCCCTCTGGGATTTGTGTGCCGTTTGACTTTTTCACTTCCCTGGAAGTTCTTTTGAAAAGGTTTTGCAAATTACGATAATTTTTAATTTTTTGTTGATTTTTAATGGAAAAAAATATATTTATACAAAAATATATACCGATTATTAATTGAATAAATGAAATGAAATAGAAACGATGTATAACATAAATTTTTTTTTTTTTTTAGAAAAATATTTAATAAAATAATTCCCGTAGCGAGATTTAAACCAGCGTTATGTATTTTTTCAAGCATAATAATAAAGAACATCTCAGGAGGTAGTTAGCATGTCATGCCGTCATATTAGGTTCGATTCACACCCCCACGTTCGGATTTTCGGAATGGCAAATAGCAAGAATTTACTTTTCTTTTAAATAAATAATTGAGATACTATCGGACTTAAATTCAATTTATTTTTGAACTTCTTATTAAAACTATATTTAAATTTGTATGTTTTAGGGTTAATAATATATCGCGAAATGAAAATTTTGCGATTTGCAATTCCGAATATCGGAGCATACCCTACGAACATTTCAATAGACGTTTTGATGCTTCGTGTTCAATGCAATGTTGCCACAGTTGATAGAATTCTGGTAGATTTTTTACCGTTTGATAGATTAGTGGAATTCTTGATGGTTTGGTAGATTTTGCCAAATATTTCTCTCCAACATAGAGGTACATCAATTTTCTATACAAATAAAATCTTTACAAAAAGTTCTGTAGAAACGAAATTTTCGATAGAAATAAATTTTTTATTGAAATAAAATTTGAAACAAGTTTCTATAGATATTTAATTTTGACAAAATTTCCAAAAAAATACAATTTTCATAAAATTTTCTATAGAGAAAATTTTTAATAAAATTTTCTATTGAAATAAATTTTTGAAAAAAAAAATTCTATGGAAATAAAATTTTGACAAAATTTTCAATACAAAATAAAATTTTGGCAAAATTTACTATAAAAATAAAAATTTGACAAAAAATTCTATAGAATTAAAATTGTCAAAGTTTTTATAGGAAGAAAATTTTGACAAAATTTTCTATACAAAATAAAATTTTGGCAAAATTTACTATAAAAATAAAAATTTGACAAAAAATTCTATAGAATTAAAATTGTCAAAGTTTTTATAGGAAGAAAATTTTCTATAGAAATAAGATCTTACAATTCTATCGAAATAAAATTTTGGCGAAATTTTCTATAAAAATAAAATTTTGACAAAATTTTCTATTGAAATAAATTTTTGAGAAAATTTTCTATCGAAATAAAATTGTCAAATTTTCTATAGAAAGAAAATCTTAAGAAAATTTTCTGTAGAAATAAAATCTTGCAAAATAAGTTTTTTTTGTTTGGTATATTTTTGGTAAATTTTATCAAATTTTTGGTAGATTAGTTTTAGCTCGAGTGGCAACCATGGTTCAATGGCGTTTGTGAGTGAGTGCGCTAAAGCATTCTGTTATGGTGCCAACTAGAGGTGTGCACGTGAGTAATAGTTTACTCACGTTCACGCACACTCACGACTGAAAAATCATACTCACGCACACTCACGCACGATATTTTTTGGTAGGACTCACGCTCACGCACACTCACGAAAAGAATATTTGTACTCACGCACACTCACGCACGAAAACGTCGTGACTCACGAAAAATACGGTGACTCACGAAAAATATCGTGACTCACGAAAAATATCGTGACTCACGAATAATTTTATGATTAATTTACCTTACCGAAGTGTCTGAAAACATGAGCATTATTAAAATCGAGAGTGTTATTAAACTCTTAACATCCCAGGTGTCACTAAAATTGTAATTGAATTTAACTCTTAAGCGTTTTATGTTGGAGAGCAGGAATATTTTCGTGAGTGTAATTCTTTACTCACGCACACTCACGAAGATATTATTTTCGTGACTCACGCTCACGCACGACATTTTGGTTTGTTAATCACGCTCACGCACACTCACGCTGTTGCCATGAGCGTGACTCACGACTCACGCACGAATCACGAAAATGTTCGTGAGTCACGACAATTTCGTGTCACGTGCACACCTCTAGTGCCAACTGATCCAGGTTCAACCTCTGGTGGAAGCGAAAAAGTTTTTCAATTTGTAAAAATTAATAATTCTAAAATAAAACTGTAACAAAAAATGTTGATAAAAATAAAAAGTGAAATTGGAGCAAACATTTTTGGTTTTTAGTTTTTTAAATTTGTTCATCCAAATGAACTTCCAAGGCACAACTGCTAAAGCATTGCAAAGCAATCCAAACTATGCTCCTTAACTACCATGCAAAATTTGGTCAATATCAGCTCATAATTATATTTAGCCCTGCATGGTCCATATTGATTTACATTTTATTTTGGTGTGCCTAGAATTTAAAGGGTAATACGGCCAAAATTTGATCAAGGGTAAACGCGTGTAAATCGGTGAAATCGTTTATTTAAAAAATCAAATTAAATTTCTTTTTCAAGTTCAATTAGTATAAAATTCTGGAAAAATATTCAGTTAGGCTTTCGCTTTTCCAAATCCGAATTGCCGGGCCTCAAGCTTGACACCTGCCATTGTACAGCCACCTTGTTCACCTTCTTCGCCGCAGAAAGCCAGTTTGCCTTGAACTGCTGCTCGTCCTTAGCAGTTTTTTTGGTCTTCTTTATGTTCCGCTTGACAATAGCCCAGTATTTCTCAATTGGGCGGAGCTCTGGCGTGTTGGGAGGGTTCTTGTCCTTGGGAACCACCTGCACGTTGTTGGCGGCGTACCACTCCATGGCCTTTTTACCGTAATGGCAAGATGCCAAATCCGGCCAAAACAGTATGGAACAACCGTGTTTCTTCAGGAAAGGCAGCAGACGTTTATTCAAACACTCTTTCACGTAAATTTCTTGGTTGACAGTCCCGGAAGCTATGAAAATGCTGCTTTTCAAGCCACAGGTACAGATGGCTTGCCAAACCAGATATTTCTTTGCGAACTTTGACAGTTTTATGTGCTTGAAAATATCTGCTACCTTTCCCCTTCCTTTTGTTGTATAAAACTCCTGTCCTGGAAGCTGATTGTAGTCAGCTTTGACGTAGGTTTCGTCGTCCATTACCACGCAGTCAAACTTCGTCAGCATCGTCGTGTACAGCCTCCGGGATTGCGCTTTGGCCGTCGTATTTTGTTTATCATCGCGATTTGGAGTCACTACCTTCTTGTAAGTCGATAGTCCGGCTCGTTTTTTGGCTCGATGCACGGTTGTAGACGATACACCCAGCTTATTTGCGGCATTTTGGAGAGAGAGGTTAGGGTTTCGCTTGAAACTACCGGCAGCTCTCTTTGTCGTCTCAGCGGCTTCCGGTTTTCGATTTCCCCCCGATCCAGACTTCCTGACTGTCGACAAATGTTCCCCAAACATTTTAATTACATTTGTAACGGTTGATTTGGCAACTTTTAGCGATTTTGCCAGCTTTGCGTGCGAGTAGCTCGGATTTTCGCGATGCGCGAGCAAAATTTTGATACGCTGCTCTTCTTTCTTGGACGGCATTTTTACAACTGAAGAGTGAATTCCAAAATCAAAATAGGAGCAACATTATACACACACACCTTCAAAATGAGGGGTGTTCAGGTTTTTTAAATGCAAAATTGAAAGAAATACGTCAAGTTTATATTGACCAAATTTTGACCGTATCACCCTTTACCACCCGATTTGTGGGGTTTTATTTTTTGGGCATATTGATAACCTAATACTTCAGTTTCTGAATTTTGTTTCTACTCGGAAGCTCACGAGTTTTAGAGTTTAATTTTTTCTAAGGATATATGAAATTATTAATTTAGGGATGAATTCAGGAAATATTCTGTTATAAACATGGAAGCTATGCTATGTAGATTCGACTAAAACCACTTTTACCGGCTGAGATTCTAGCGGTTGGAGCCGAAATATTTCTCGAGGGGAGTAAACTCACCAGGACGCTAATAGATACAACAGTGTATCTCTCCCAGGACCATATTGGACTTATAATGGTTTTGAAGTGGGGCATACACGACCAGTAAGTGGGGCATCCACGACCAGATATCGAATGAATTACTCTTCATCGTTTTCTTCTTAAATGACATATTGCAAAAGTTACCAAAACCTCTCTTCTAATTGTTTATCGTCATTCATTTAATTTTCACGGACTTGACTTATTTGCCGACATTAATGGCTTTTATAATTCCTGTGAACCATTTGCAAAATCCCCAGATTACTTAAACTTGACATAGCTCTAGAAAGGAGATGTGAGCCAAAACTGCAACAAAAAAGAAATAGCAAAAGCTAAAGGTGTTGTATGGTATTTGTGGTTTTCGTGTTGATGTTGTTGTGGTTATTTTATTTATAATTTATTGTTGTTGCTTGCTGTTGACTCTTCTGTTCTCGCTTGTCGGTATCTGAAAGTGAATGAAGTGGGGAAACAACATCCGTCTTCTCCTCGACAACATCCGTTTCCGCTTTATTTCAAGCTGGTTTTTACGACCTTCCTTTATGGTTTCAGAGTTTTTTTTTTATTATTTTACCTCTCCACAGAAACTATAAACACCCATAGAAATGTTCCTCCTTGCATGAGTAAGGCTGCATATGAATGTGAGTAAATGCCTGGTTGTTTGGTTGGTTGTATGTTTGGTTTATGCGTTGGTTTTTGTGGCATCAAGAAGAGAGACAGGAAATTAAATTAGCTTTCATTTGAATCACATTATGAGTATGGGAGACGGACATTGAGATATTTCCGTATTGAAACAAAATTCATGGAGTGGATTTTTTAAAACGATGGCAAAATTATTTAAATATCTACCGTAGCGTAATGTTGTAAAAAGGTAAGCCAAAGAAAACTTTGTGGTAGTTGTTCGTTTTTTCTAACAGAATCATTTTTGTTCTAGAATTTTATAGAAATTTTAAATTTCTCATCAAGTGTCCAAGAAAATCGAATAAAAACTATCACCTTTCAGAAGCTTGAAGATCTAAATTTTGTATATTTAAATTAGGTCAGGTATTCGATTATTTGGTCAATATAAATCTCTATAACCAAATGCTCCTAAGAGGCAGAATCGGTATGTAAGGTCTCGCGTAAACAATTTTTACCTAGTTAGTGATACCATACTTAGTAAAGTGTGATACGGTCAAAATTTGGTCAATATAAACTTGACGTATTTCTTTCAATTTTGCATTTAAAAAACCTGAACAACCCTCATTCGAAGGTGTGCGTGTGTAGAATGTTGCTCCTATTTTGATTTTGGAATTCACTCTTCAGTTGTCAAAATGCCGTCCAAGAAAGAAGAGCAGCGTATCAAAATTTTGCTCGCGCATCGCGAAAATCCGAGCTACTCGCACGCAAAGCTGGCAAAATCGATAAAAGTTGCCAATCAACCGTTACAAATGTAATTAAAGTGTTTTGGGAATGTTTGTCGACAGCCAGGAAGTCTGGATTGGGGGGAAATCGAAAACCGAAAGCCGCTGAGACGACAAAGATAGTTGCCGGTAGTTTCAAGCGAAACCGTAACCTCTCTCTCCGAGATGCCGCAAATAACTGGGTGTATCGTCTACAACCGTGCATCGAGCCAAAAAACGAGCCGGACTATCGACTTCCAAGAAGGTAGTGACTCCAAATCGCGATGATAAACAAAATACGACGACCAAAGCGCAATCCCGGAGGCTGTACACGACGATGCTGACGAAGTTTGACTGCGTGGTAATGGACGACGAAACCTACGTCAAAGCCGACTACAATCAGCTTCCGGGACAGGAGTTTTATACGGCAAAAGGAAGGGGAAAGGTAGCAGATATTTTCAAGCACATAAAACGTTCAAAGTTCGCAAAGAAATATCTGGTTTGGCAAGCCATCTGTACCTGTGGCTTGAAAAGCAGCATTTTCACAGCTTCCGGGACTGTCATCCAAGAAATTTACGTGAAAGAGTATTTGAATAAACGTCTGCTGCCCTTCCTGAAGAAACACGGTTATTCCGTACTGTTTTGGCCGGATTTGGCATCTTGCCATTACGGTAAAAAGGATATGGAGTGGTACGCCGCCAACAACGTGCAGGTGGTTCCCAAGGACAAGAGCCCTCCCAACACGCCAGAGCTCCGCCCAATTAAGAAATACTGGGCTATTGTCAAGCGGAACCTAAAGAAGACCAAAAAAACTGCTAAGGACGAGCAGCAGTTCAAGGCAAACTTGCTTTCTGCGGCGAAGAACGTGGACAAGGTGGCTGTACAAAATCTGATGGAAGGTGTCAAGAGTGAGGCCCGGCAATTCGGATTTGGAAAAGCGAAAGCCTAACTGAATATTTTTCCTGAATTTTATACTAATTGAACTTGAAAAAGAAATTTAATTTGATTTTTTAAATAAACGATTTCACCGATTTACACGCGTTTTCCCTTGACCAAATTTTGACCGTATCACCCTTTATATACTTACACCATGTACCAAATTTCAACCGGATCTGATGTCCACATCGGTCCATAAACTTATATAGCCCCCATATAAATCGATCCCCCGATTGGGCTTGCGGAGCCTCTAAGAGAAGCAAATTTCATCCGATCCGGCTGAAATTTGGTACATGGTGTTAGTAAATGGTCTCTAACAGCCATGCGAAAATTGGTCCACATCGGTTCATAATTATATATAGCCCCCATATAAACCGATCCCCCGATTTGGCTTGCGGAACCTCTAAGAGAAGCAAATTTCATTCGATCAGGCTGAAATTTGGTGCATGACGTTAGTATATGGTCTCTAATGACCATGCAAAATTGGTCTACATCGGTCCGTAATTATATATAGCCCCCATATAAACCGATCACTAGATTTGACCTCCGAAGCCTCATGGAAGACCAAAATTCATCTGATTCAGTTGAAAATTGGTAATTGGTGTTAATATATGGCCTCAAACACCCATGTAAAAATTGGTCGAAATCTGTCCATAATTATATATAGCCCCCATATAAACCGATCCCCAGATTTTACCTCCGGAGACCCTCGGAAGAGCAAAATTCATCCGATTCGATTGAAATTTGGTACGTGATGTTAGTATATGGTATCCAACAGCCAGGCAGGAATTGGTTCATAACAGTCCATAATTATATATAGCCCCCATATAAACCGATCCCCAGGTTTGACTTCCGGTGCCTTTCGGAGAAGCAAAATTCTTCTGATGTGGTTGAAATTTGGTACGTGGTGGTAGTATATGATATTTAACAAACATGCCAAAAGTGATCCATATCAGTCCATAATCATATATAGCCCCATATAAACCGATCCCGAGATTTGGTTTTGGAGCCTCTTGGGGAAGCAAATTTCATCCGAGTCAGTTGAAATTTGGTACATTGTGCTAGTATATGGCCGTTAACAACCAGGCTTAACTAGGTTCTTATCGGTCTATAGTTATATATAGCCCTCAGATATATCGATCCCTAATCACACAAAAATTGGCCCATATCAAGTTCATAATTATATATAGCCCCCCAATAATTATATATTTGCACAATACGTAGAGAGCCACAATTGAAATGGCTCTACGTATTGTGCAAAAAGTCAATATCGATTCGTAATTATTTGTAGACTTACCTATACATAACTTTTTTGTATATATACCACGTATGCACTAACTCACAATTTAGAAAACGAAAGTTTTAAGATACCACATCCCAAGTAATTCGATTGTGGATGTCAGTCTTTCGTAGAAGTTTCTACGCAATCCATGGTGGAGGGTACATAAGATTCGGCCTGGCTGAACTTACGGCCGTGTATACTTGTTTTTATACCCTTCACCACTACTGTGGTACAGGGTATAATAAGTTTGTGCATTTGTATGTAACGCCAAGAAATAATTGTCATAGACCCATCTTTTAGTATACCGATCGGCTTAGAATTAAATTCTGAGTCGATTTAGCGATGTCCGTCTGTCTGTCTGTCCGTCTGTCTGTCTGTCTGTCTGTCTGTTGATGTATTTTTGTGTGCAAAGTACAGCTCGCAGTTTTAGTCCGATTGTCCTAAAATTTGGTATAGGGTCTTGTTTCGGCTCAAAGACGATCCCTATTGATTTTGGAAAAAATCGGCTCAGATTTAGATATAGCTGCCATATATATTTTTCACCGATCTGGTCATAATTGGCGTGTATATCAACCGATCTTCCTCAAATTCCGTACATCCGAATATTTTATGAGTCTCGAAAAACCTGCAAAATATCAGCAAAATCGGTTCAGATTTAGATATAGCTCCCATATATAGCTTTCGCCCGATTTACACTCATTTGCCCACAGAGGCCAATTTTTTGCTCCGATTTAGTTGAAATTTTGCATAGGGAATAGAATTAGCGTTGTTACTATGCTTGCAAAATTTGCTTGAAATCGGTTCAGATTTGGATATATCTCCCATATAAAGCTTTCGCTAGATTTACACTCATATGACCACAGAGGCCAATTTTTAACTCCGATTTAGTTGAAATTTTGCACAGGGAGTGGAATTAGCATTGTAGCTATGTGTGCCAAATTTGGTTGAAATCGGTTCAGATTTAGATATAGCTCCCATATATATGTTCTTCTGATTTAGACAAAAATGGTCAAAATACCAACATTTTCCTTGTAAAATCGCCACTGCTTAGTCGAAAAGTTGTAAAAATTACTATAATTTTCCTAAACTTCTAATACATATATATCGAGCGATAAATCAAAAATAAACTTTTTCGAAGTTTCCTTAAAATTGCTTCAGATTTAAACGTTTCCCATATTTTTATACCCTTCACCACTACTGTGGTACAGGGTATAATAAGTTTGTGCATTTGTATGTAACGCCAAGAAGGAAAAGTCTGAGACCCATCGTTTAGTATACCGATCGTCTTAGAATTAAATTCTGAGTCGATTTAGCGATGTCTGTCTGTCTGTCTGTCTGTCTGTCTGTCTGTCTGTCTGTCTGTCCGTCTGTCTGTCTGTCTGTTGATGTATTTTTGTGTGCAAAGTACAGCTCGCAGTTTTAGTCCGATTGTCCTAAAATTTGGTATAGGGTCCTGTTTCGGCTCAAAGACGATCCCTATTGATTTTGGAAAAAATCGGTTCAGATTTAGATATAGCTGCCATATATATTTTTCACCGATCTGGTCATAATTGGCGTGTATATCAACCGATCTTCCTCAAATTCCGTAGATACGAATATTTTATGAGTCTCGAAAAACGTGCAAAATATCAGCCAAATCGGTTCAGATTTAGATATAGCTCCCATATATAGCTTTCGCCCGATTTACACTCATATGACCACAGAGGCCAATTTTTTGCTCCGATTTAGTTGAAATTTTGCACAGGGAGTAGAATTAGCATTGTAGCTATGCGTGTCAAATTTGGTTGAAATCGGTTCAGATTTAGATATAGCTCCCATATATAGCTTTCGCCCGATTTACACTCATATGACCACAGAGGCCAATTTTTTGCTCCGATTTAGTTGAAATTTTGCACAGGGAATAGAATTAGCATTGTTAGCTATGCGTGCCAAATTTGGTTGAAATCGGTTCAGATTTAGATATAGCTCCCATATATAGCTTTCGCCCGATTTACACTCATATGACCACAGAGGCCAATTTTTTGCTCCGATTTTGTTGAAATTTTGCACAGGGAGTAGAATTAGCATTGTAGCTATGCGTGTCAAATTTGGTTGAAATCGGTTCAGATTTAGATATAGCTCCCATATATAGCTTTCGCTTGATTTACACTCATATGACCACAGAGGCCAATTTTTTGCTCCGATTTAGTTGAAATTTTTCACAGGGAGTAGAATTAGCATTGTTAGCTATGCGTGCCAAATTTGGTTGAAATCGGTTCAGATTTAGATATAGCTCCCATATATAGTTTTCGCCCGATTTACACTCATATGACCACAGAGGCCAATTTTTTGCTCCGATTTAGTTGAAATTTTGCACAGGGAGTAGAATTAGCATTGTTAGCTATGCGTGCCAAATTTGGTTGAAATCGGTTTAGATTAGATATAGCTCCCATATATATGTTTTTCTGATTTCGACAAAAATGGTCAAAATACCAACATTTTCCATGTAAAATCGCCACTGTTTAGTCGAAAAGTTGTAAAAATGACTTTATTTTTCCTTAACTTCTAATGCATATATATTGAGCGATAAATCATAAATAAACTTTTGCGAAGTTTTCTTAAAATTGCTCCAGATTTAAATGTTTCCCATATTTTTTTACTAACATTGTGTTCCACCCTAGTGCATTAGCCGACTTAAATTTTGAGTCTATAGATTTTGTAGAAGTCTATCAAATTCTGTCCAGATCGAGTGATATTTAAATGTATGTATTTGGGACAAACCTTTATATATAGCCCCAACGCATTTGACGGATGTGATATGGTATCGAAAATTTAGATCTACAAAGTGGTGCAGGGTATAATATAGTCGGCCCCGCCCGACTTTAGACTTTCCTTACTGGTTATTAGTTTCTTTTTATACCCACCACCATAGGATGGGGGGTATATTAACTTTGTCATTCCGTTTGTAACACATCGAAATATTGCTCTAAGACCCCATAAAGTATATATATTCTGGGTCGTGGTGAAATTCTGAGTCGATCTGAGCATGTCCGTCCGTTCGTCCGTCCGTCCGTTCGTCCGTCCGTCTGTTGAAATCACGCTAACTTCCGAACGAGACAAGCTATCGACTTGAAACTTGGCACAAGTAATTGTTATTGATGTAGGTCGGATGGTATTGCAAATGGGCCATATCGGTCCACTTTTACGTATAGCCCCCATATAAACGGACCCCAAAATTTGGCTTGCGAGGCCTCTAAGAGAAGCAAATTTCATCCGATCCGGCTGAAATTTGGTACATGGTGTTAGTATATGGTCTCTAACAACCATGCAAAAACTGGTCCACATCGGTCCATAATTATATATAGCCCCCATATAAACCGATCCCCCGATTTGGCTTGCGAGGCCTCTAAGAGAAGCAAATTTCATCCGATCCGGCTGAAATTAGGTACATGGTGTTAGTATATGGTCTCTAACAACCATGCAAAAATTGGTCGACATCGGTCCATATTTATATATAGCCCCCTTATAAACCGATCCCCCGATTTGTCTTGCGAGGCCTCTAAGAGAAGCAAATTTCATCCGATCCGGCTGAAATTTGGTACATGATGTTAGTATATGGTCTCTAACAACCATGCAAAAATTGGTCCACATCGGTCCATAATTATTTATAGCCCCCATATAAACCGATCCCCCGATTTGGCTTGCAGAGCCTCTACGAGAAACAAATTTCATCCGATCTGGCTGAAATTTGGTACATGATGTTAGTATATGGTCTCTAATGACCGTGCAAAAATTGATCCACATCTGTCCATAATTATATATCGCCCCCATATAAACCGATCCCCAGATTTGATTTCCGGAGCCCCTTGGAAGAGCAAAATTCTTCCCATTCGGTTGAAATTTGGTACGTGATGTTAGCATATGGTATCCAACAGCCATGCAGGAATTGGTCCATATCAGTCCATAATTATATATAGCCCCCATATAAACCGATCCCCAGATTTGACTTCCGGTGCCTTTCGGAGAAGCAAAATTCTTCCGATGTGGTTGAAATTTGGTACGAGGTGGTAGTATATGATATTTAACAACCATGCCAAAAGTGATCAGTCCATAATCATATATAGCCCCCATATAAACCGATCCCGAGATTTGGTTTTGGAGCCTCTTGGAGAAGCAAATTTCATCCGAGTCAGTTGAAATTTGGTACATTGTGCTAGTATATGGCCGTTAACAACCATGCCTAACTAGGTTCTTATCGGTCTATAGTAATATATAGCCCTCAGATATATCGATCCCCAATCACACGAAAATTGGCCCGTATCAAGTTCATAATTATATATAGCCCCCCATATAAGCGACCCCCATATTTCAATTCTGGCTCTCTACGTATTGTGCAACAAGTCCATATCGATTCGTAATTATTTGTAGACTTACCTATACATAACTTTTTTGTCTAATATATACCACGTATGCACTAACTCACAATTTAGAAAACGAAAGTTTTAAGATACCACAACCCAAATTTGATTGTGGATGTCAGTCTTTCGTAGAAGTTTCTACGTACATAAGATTCGGCCTTGCCGAATTTACGGCCTGTATACTTGTTTTTACTAGTTTCTTTTTTTATGTTCTAATCTTTTTTGCGGTTTAAAAAAAATTTCATCGGAAGTGGACAAAATGGATGGGGGATCCCGGGATGCTCTTCAAATGAAATTTTTGTGCAACAACTTCCAATTTTTTTTGCTGAGAATTGATATCCTATATAAATGATTATATATACTGATATCCTTTTTGCTCCTGGAAGAATTAAAACCTTTCCTTTTTTAAACGATTTCTGTTTTCTTATTTCTTATACTTTTGTGTGCCGCACAAGTATAAATGCTCTCCTTTCCCGATTGGCAATTGTCTGTTGTATCCTTTAATATTTCCATGTCATAAATTGAACATCATGTCTGATGTATTATCAATCGATTGACATCAGTAATGACAGATTCATAATGGATGCATGATGAGTACAGAATGGGTGATGGCATTCGATGCACCAATATTTATAGTAATTTGGACGTAACCATGTCGAGCATATATTTTGCGAATTTTCTTATACATAAACGACTTGCTAGATTCCAACGAACTCGAGTGTATACGGAAAGCATAAGAATTGAGATTTTTTCCCATGACGTCTTGAAGTCATAAAAAATTAAAGCTGAAAATATGGAAAGAAAGTGGCGGAATTTCAAAAAGGGAAGTGACAATAACTGTATTGATAAGCCGCTGTCATAACCTCCAATGTACACAAAACCAAATATCTGTTGGGTTTCAATCACAAAATTAAGTGATTATCTAGTTAATTTTTTCCATAAAACGGTTTACTTTATATCATTCTGTGTAAAGACATGTTTTATATCAACCTACACAGAAAAAAATATCACCAAAATATTTCCAATTAAAAAGTTAATTGAGGTTGAAAATTTTTTCAATCAATAAATTAATTGATACAATTAACTTTTTAATCATGATAGGAATATTAAGTTAATTAAGTCAATGATTGAAAATTTTAAAAATTTTAATTAAAAAATCAAATTCGGAAGACTAATTCAGTTAAAAAAGTGCTGATTTTTTTAATTTTTAATTAAAAATGTATTTCAAACAATCATTGGTTAATCCAAATAAAAACTCTAAGCCAATTCAGAAAGTAATTAAAAATAGTTACCTTTTTTAATTAATACATTAATTGAGTTTTGCAATCAACATCAATTAAATTTTTAATTGAATCAATTAAAAAATTAATTGAAATTTGCTGAAAAAAATCAATTAATTTTTTAATCAAGAATTTTTTATATGCTCAATTAAAATTGTGATTGATACTATCATTTTCGTGATTGAAGACATTTCAATTAAAAAATTAATTGGATCAATTAATTTGGTGATTGAATCAGAAAAAAAAATTGTTTGTGTGTATATAATATTTATAAACAATTGATTGTTGATTGTCTTTAATTTTTAAATTACCCCATGTGATCTTTAAAAATACCCTCCATCACCATGGACATACACCATGAATCCTTTCTTTGGAGACATAATAATGAAGAATTAATTGCTAATATTATGGTGGATACCTTAAGGGCTAACAAACATCAAACGTAGAACTCTATCCTATTCTATTTTCCATTTTATGCTGCAGCTTCTACTAGACAATTCATATGACAATTTTATGTCATAACAGATGTCAGAAATTCAGAACGAAATTTTCTTCAGTCATTTCAAGCATTGACAAAGATAAAGGATTTTACCAAAAACAAATCAATAGACAAGCTCGAAGATACATAAGACCAAGATGAAGGAATTGAAGGAAACCCCTAAGTAATAGAAAATGAAAAACGTCAAAATGACTGCAACACATCATGCGTATGTGCACGATAATAACAACAACAACAACAACATAAGCAGTACCACAAATACACCAATGCAAAATTTCGATCCATTGACAATGCCACTTACAATTCACAATCATTTACTTTTCTCAAAAGACTTTTAAGATTTCATATGCTTGTGTGTGTATGTGTGGCTGTATGTAAATGCATGTGGAATTGAAAGGAATGTCGTGTCATATAGAAATTCAGAATTTTTAGATTTATATTATTACACCATGTTCCACTGTATGGCGCAGGGTATAATGAAGACCAGAAATCCATACCGCAGTGGTAGAATACATGCTCATGAACTGAGAATGGATGTAACACATGGTGGACAAAGTTGACACTTTTGTGCTTTTTTTTGATACATTTTGACTGCTAAAAGCACCGTGGTACGACCGCGAGCCATTTGGTACTTTTTCATCACAATTTTAAAATTTTGACAAAATTTTCTATAGAAATGAAATTTTCATAAAATTTTCTATAGAAATAAAATTTTGACAAAATTTTCTATAGAAATAAAATTTTGACAAAATTTTCTATAGAAATAAAATTTTGATACAATTTTCTATAGAAATAAACAAAATGTTCTATAAGAATATAATTTTTTCCTACAGAAATAAAATGTTGGCAAAATTTCCTATAGAATAAAAATTGGACACAATTTTCTATGGAAATACAATTTTGATACAATTTTATATAGAAATGAAATTTTCAAAACAATTTCTAGAAAAATAAATTTTTAAAAAATTTTCGAAGAATTAAAATTTTTTAAAAAATTTTCTGCAGAAATAAAATTTTAACAAAATTTTCTATAGAAATTAAATTTTGCAAAATTAGATGTTTTTTTAGAAAAACTAAAAAAATTGTCCAAATCTACAGAAATAAAATTTTAACAAAATTTTCTATAAAAGTAAATTGTTGACAAAATGTTGTATAAGAATATAATTTTCCCTATAGAAATAAAATGTTGACAAAATTTCCTGTAGAATAAAAATTGGACAAAATTTTCTATGGAAATACAATTTTGACAACATTTTATATAGAAATGAAATTTTCCAAAAAATTTCTATAGAAAGAAATTTTTACAAAACTTTCTATAAAAATGAAATTTTTACAAAATTTTCTATAGAAATGAAATTTTGACATAATTTTCTATAGAAATGAAATTTTGACAAAATTTTCTATAGAAATAAAATTTTGACAAAATTTTCTATAGAAATAAAATTTTGATACAATTTTCTATAGAAACAAAATTTTCTGCAGAAATACCACTTCGTCAAAATTTTCTATAGCAATAAATTTTTAAAAATTTTCGAAGAATTAAAATTTTTTACAAAATTTTCTGCAGAAATAAAATTTTGACAAAATTTTCTATAGAAATTAAATTTTGCAAAATAAAATGTTTTTTTTAGAAAAACTAAAAAATTGTCCAAATCTACAGAAATAAAATTTTAACAAAATTTTCTATAAAAGTAAATTGTTGACAAAATGTTCTATAAGAATATATATTTCCCTATAGAAATAAAATGTTGACAAAATTTCCTATAGAATAAAAATTGGACAAAATTTTCTATGGAAATACAATTTTGACAAAATTTTATATAGAAATGAAATTTTCCAAAAAAATTCTATAGAAAGAAATTTTTACAAAATTTTCTGTATAAATAAAAATTTGACAAAATTTTCTATAGTAATAGAATTTTCCAAATCGGTCTAGATTTAAATATACCTATACTTTTACAATAGTCTTTAAATTTGATATTATGTAATTTTAGCACTTTTTAGCTTCGAAAAGTACATTTTTAATACACTTTTAGTATTTTTTGTCAACATCATTTATCATTTTGAAAAATGAACTTGGACTAAAACCATTGAAGTTCCAAAAATGCAACAACTTACCGAAGCAAAAATTTGACTGGAAAGAAAGTGGCCAGTTGCAGAATTTGGTTTTCTGCGATGGGAAGTCATGGCAAATTGAGCAGTTTGTGAAACAACATGATCGGGTTTACACTAGAGGTGTGCACGTGACACGAAATTGTTGTGACTCACGCGTGAGTCACGCTGATGACAACGGTGTGAGTGTGCGTGAGCATGATTAACAAACCAAATGTTGTGCGTTAGCGAGATTCACGAAAATAATTTCTGCGTGAGTAACGAATTTCGGAAAAATGCGCCCAAGAAAATAATCCAGCCCACGGATATAAAACGGTTCCGAGTTGAATTTATTTACAATTTTAGTGACACCTGAGATGTTGCGAGTAAGAGTTTAAAAACGCTCTCGATTTTAATCATGCTCATGTTTTCAGACACGTCGCTAGGGTAAAATACTCATAAAATTATTCGTGCGTGACAAAATTTTCGTGAGTCACTATATTTTTCGTGAGTCACGGTATTTTCGTGCGTGAGTACAAATTTTCTTTTCGTGAGCGTGAGTCCTACCACAAATAACGTGCGTGAGTAAAATTTTTCTGCAGTGAGTGTGCGTGAGCGTGAGTAAAGTATTACTCTCCTAGTTTACACCTCTAGTTTACACCCAGAGAAGGAATATGATCACCTCAAATATGTTTCAAAAGCAATATGTTATTTTTGGACAGATAACATGGAACATGTTTGTCGCAACCATGTTATTTTCTCAGAAATTATGAATGTGATTTCGGCAAGTATGTATATGTTTGGCAAGAAAAAAAAACATTTTTGGAATAAAAATTTTCCATGTTTCCCATACAGAAATAAGAGTTTGCTCTCAAAACATGTTAGAGGTGATCATATTCCTTCTCTATGTGTACTTGCCAAAGAGGTCAGGTGCAAATGTTTGTACTTATGTTGCCCCAACCCTGGAGTAATCAAACATCTGAGAGAGGAGAAAAGACAAAAGGCAGGCTAAGTAAATTTTGTTAGTATTTCAACGAGCTGATGTTCGCCTGCTCAGTTCACAATTTAGTGGAAAACGTATACTCAATGTATTCAAAAACGGACTAACAAGTTTTTTTAAAGCACCGCTATCTCCTCCTATCACAGATGTGGTACGCCAATGGAACCTTTCTTGGGGACGATATACGGTTAGGGCGCCATACGTATACTTCCTTTGGCCCGTTTTCTTCCATCAGAAATAGCAAAAAAGTTTCAACATTTAAGTCCAACTAGTTTATAGGTCGGAATATACAAATTAACTACATTTTTTCATATTTGAGTGTTTTTAGTCAAATAGCAAAGTATCATATGGTGTGTGTCTTGGCTAAAAACAACTTTAAGATTTAAAATATTAAAGGAGAATGTCCCAAACATAGTATCGAAGTCCTGGATTGGCATTTCGGCTGCATGTACATGGTCTAGATTTCAACATGATTCAGCACTATCGCGCGCATCAACCAAGGATGGTTTAAAAATGAAGTTCATCGTTGAGCTTTTGTACCTGGCGAATGTTGAAGAGTTAGGTTTCTACTAAAAACTACCAGAGTGTGTTTTCTGTGTATCAAGTTAAATATAAAGGATGAAAAAAAAACAAGTATATACGGCCGTAAGTTCGGCCAGGCCGAAGCTTATGTACCCTCCACCATGGATTGCGTAGAAACTTCTACTGCAGACTGTCATCCACAATCGAATTACTTGGGTTGCGGTAACTTTTGCCGATGAAAAGGTATCTTAAAACTTCCTAATACCGTAATATATACCACATAGTTCATACGTGGTATATATTAAACTTAAAATGGCCGATTAAATACGTATATAATTAAGTTTGACAAAATTTTCTATAGAAATAAAATTTTGACAACATTTTCTATAAAAGTAAAATTTGAACAAAATTTTCCATAGAAATACGATTTTAACAAAATTTCCTATAGAAATAACATTTTGACAAAATTTTCTATAGAAATAAAATTTTTACAAAATTTTCAAAAGATTTAAAATTTTGACAACATTCTCTATAGAATTAAAATTTTGACAACATTTTCTACAGAAATAAAATTTTGCCAAAATTATCTATAGAAATAAAATTTGACAAAATTTTCTATAGGAATAACATTTCGACAAATTTTGCTAGATTATTTTTGCTCGAGTGGCAAGCATGAACCGATATGGACCAATATTTGTGTGATTGGGGGTCGGCTATATGTAACTATAGACTGATATGGATCAATTTTGGCATGGTTATTAGCGGCCTTATACTAACACCACTTTGCAAATTTCAACCGGATAGGATGAATTTTGCTCCTCCAAGAGGCTCCGGAGATCAAATCGGGGGAACGGTTTATATGGGGGCTATATATAATTATGGACCGATATGGACCAATTCTTGCGTGTTTCCTAGAGACCACATTCTAACACCATGTTCCAAATTTCAACTGGATCGGATGAATTTTGCTCCTCCAAGAGGCTCCGGAGTTCAAATTTGGAGATCGGTTTAAATAGGGGCTATATATAATTATGGACTGATATGGACCAATTTTTTAATGGTTCTTAGAGACTATATACTAATATCATGTACCAAATTTCAGCCGGATCGGATGAAATTTGCTTTCTTAGAGGATCCGCAGACCAAATCAGGGATTCGGTTTATATGGGGGCAATATATAATTATGGACCGATATGGACCAATTTTTGCATGGTTGTTCGAGATCATATACTAACACCACGTACCAAATTTCAACCGGATCGGATGAATTTTGCTCGTCTAAGAGGCTCCGGAGTTCAAATCTGGGGTCGGTTTATATAGGGGCTAAATATAATTATGGACCGATATGGACCAATTTTTGCATGGTTGTTAGAGACCATATATTAACACCATGTACCAAATTTCAGCCGGATCGGATGAAATTTGCTTCTCTTAGAGCAATCGCAAGCCAAATTTGGGGGTCCGTTTATATGGGGGCTATACGCAAAAGTGGACCGATATGGACCAATTTTTGCATGGTTGATAGAGACCATATACTAACATCATGTACCAAATTTCAGCCGGATCGGATGAAATTTGCTTCTCTTAGAGCAATCGCAAGCCAAATTTGGGGTCCATTTATATGGGGGCTATACGTAAAAGTGAACCGATATGGACCAATTTTTGCACGGTTGTTAGATACCATATACTAACATCATGTACCCAATCGCAAGCCAAATTTGGGGGTCCGTTTATATGGGGGCTACACGTAAAAGTGGACCGATATGGCCCATTTGCAATACCATCCGACCTACATCAATAACAACTACTTGTGCCAAGTTTTAAGTCGATAGCTTGTTTCGTTCGGAAGTTAGCGTGATTTCAACAGACGGACGGACCGACGGACATGCTTAGATCGACTCAGAATTTCACCACGACCCATAATATATATGCTTTATGGGGTCTTAAAGGGTTATACAGTCAAAATTTGGTCAATATAAACTTGACGTATTTCTTTCAATTTTGCATTTAAAAAACCTGAACACCCCTCATTTTGAAGGTGTGTGTGTAGAATGTTGCTCCTATTTTGATTTTGGAATTCACTCTTCAGTTGTCAAAATGCCGTCCAAGAAAGAAGAGCAGCGTATCAAAATTTTGCTCGCGCATCGCGAAAATCCGAGCTACTCGCACGCAAAGCTGGCAAAATCGCTAAAAGTCGCCAAATCAACCGTTACAAATGTAATTAAAGTTTTTGGGGAACGTTTGTCGACAGCCAGGAAGTCCGGATCGGGGGGAAATCGAAAACCGGAAGCCGCTGAGACGACAAAGAGAGTTGCCGGTAGTTTCAAGCGAAACCCTAACCTCTCTCTCCAAAATGCCGCAAATAAGCTGGGTGTATCGTCTACAACCGTGCATCGAGCCAAAAAACGAGCCGGACTATCGACTTACAAGAAGGTAGTGACCAAATCGCGATGATAAACAAAATACGACGCCCAAAGCGCGATCCCGGAGGCTGTACACGACGATGCTGACGAAGTTTGACTGCGTGGTAATGGACGACGAATCCTACGTCAAAGCTGACTACAATCAGCTTCCAGGACAGGAGTTTTATACAACAAAAGGAAGGGGAAAGGTAGCAGATATTTTCAAGGACATAAAACGTTCAAAGTTCGCAAAGAAATATCTGGTTTGGCAAGCCATCTATACCTGTGGCTTGAAAAGCAGCATTTTCATAGCTTCCGGGACTGTCAACCAAGAAATTTACGTGAAAGAGTGTTTGAATAAACGTCTGAAATACTATGCTATTGTCAAGCGGAACCTAAAGAAGACAAAAAAAAAAAAAAACTGCTAAGGACGAGCAGCAGTTCAAGGCAAACTGGCTTTCTGCGGCGAAGAAGGTGGACAAGGTGGCTGTACAAAATCTGATGGCAGGTGTCAAGCGTGAGGCCCGGCAATTCGGATTTGGAAAAGCGAAAGCCTAACTGAATATTTTTCCTGAATTTTATACTAATTGAACTTGAAAAAGAAATTTAATTTCATTTTTTAAATAAACGATTTCAACGATTTACACGCGTTTTCCCTTGACCAAATTTTGACCGTATCACCCTTTAGAGCAATATTTCGATGTGTTACAAACGGAATGACAAAGTTAATATACCCCCATCCTATGGTGGAGGGTATACAAAAAAATTAACGAAATAATTGTAATTATATTTATAGTGAATTTTTACATATTGACCTTAAAAAATCTTTGAATGTCATCCCTATTTGTAAATGCTTTAGTGTATGCATACGAATTAGAGACGTTTTTGAAAATCCAAAACGTTTTGTTTGTATTGACATTTATGAATTGCAAACGAGACAGCCTCTATACCTCTGAGACGCATTGTGAGTATGTGTGGGTGCCACTGTATCGGCGTGTGTGTGTATTTGATTTAGCTATGTCATTGTATTTACATGAAAATATCCTAACACACGCAATGTAATCCAACACAAGTATCTGAGAAAAACCTTCATATTTGAGTGAATCGCCACACAGTCATGAGACAGTAAATGAAGTAGCTTCAAATTACTGCTAGGATTTTAATTGCAATTGCTAAAGGCCTCGCTATCATTAAAAACTATTGATGTAGGGTACAATTCTAAGAGTATCTAAAGATGTGCCATATACCATTAGATTGTTTTAGAATTGAAATTCTGACTTCTTCTCTTAATAACCGTAAACTAATATGAAGTTGTTGTTATTGGAAAAAATTCGGATGGACCAATATTTAAGTCATACATTTAATAACACCAGATATCGAAATTCGGACTGAAATTGACTTAATTTTGTTTAAATAAATAGACGTGAATAGCAAATGAACCGCATTGAAAAAAAATTGTTGTGAGGTAAAAGATTTCATGTCCTCATTTGTTCTTATAGCTAAGCGATTCTACTTAAAAGTGGATCTCTTCACATCAAAGAAAATTTTGTTTGACTAAGTTCAACTTGGCTTTAATACTTCTGAAAAATTCTTCAAAATTATTGATATCGTCCTTATATGTGATGACTTTTTTATCTTGGCTACAAAGCAAAAAGAGCATTTGCATAGCTAGACAATTTTTCTAGGGGAGGCTATAGCCCCCTAGCAAAAAATTACTACACTGAAGTTATAGGTTCAATTAAAGGGTGATACGGTCAAAATTTGGTCAATATAAACTTTACGTATTTCTTTCAATTTTGCATTTAAAAAACCTGAACACCCCTCATTTTGAAGGTGTGTGTGTGTAGAATGTTGCTCCTATTTTGATTTTGGAATTCACTCTTCAGTTGTCAAAAGGCCGTCCAAGCAAGAAGAGCAGCGTATCAAAATTTTGCTCGCGCATCGCGAAAATAATAATAAATAAAAAATAAAGTAATAATAAATAAAAAAATAAAAATAAATAAAAAATCAGACTTCAACATAACTAGACAACTAATTTATAAAAAAGCAACTAAAAGTAGCGTTATAATGCATTAAAAAATATAAAAAATATAAAAATTATTTATTTGGCAAAATATCACAACATTTTTAATACACATCAAAAACACTGAATTCGGATTACACCCTCAGAAGTGATGCAAATTCGGTGCAGCGGCTGTTGAAATGTTGGACATTCGTCCTACGACATGACCATATTAAATTCATTGTTTCTGCCATAAGCAATGAATTTAACACTACTTTTTTGGGGACGCTTTTTTTGCAGCGTTATTAAGATATTCATTTATGGAAGACAAGTTTTAATATTAATTACTATGTTTTTGATTAAATCGGCTTAAAAATCAGACTAAATAAAATAATAAGAATATATAAATTTTGCATGAAAGTCTTTAGTGGAACTTTGTACGGTAGTATTTACTTGATCAATATTATATAATAGCAATGGAAAATCGTAAATAGGTTTCTGAGGGTCTAGACCCCTTCCCCAGAGGCCTTCCTACGCCTATGAAAAAGAGTTCAAAAATAGGAAATTTTTTTCAACACTTAATTTTAAATACATTTTTATATAAATTTGACAAGCATACTTTTCCTCTGTTGGTTAAGCTACACTTGTAGTTTAAGTGGCTTTAAGCTGAGATCAAAAACAACAATAACATTTTTTACTTGAACATATTTCTACTTGAAGTCGAGTATGAATTTGGAAATTTAAGTTCTCGTTAACAATTTGTTTAAGGACTTTGATAGCACATGCAGAAAAAAACAAATAGATAAAAATTAGTTTCCTAGAATCAAGAAAACTTAAAATTTAAACAAGTATATACGGCCTTAAGTTCGGCGAGGCCGAATCTTATGTACCCTCCACCATGGATTGCGTAGAAACTTCTACGAAAGACTGTCATCCACAATGGAATTACTTGGGTTGCGGTATCTTCTTAACATCGTTTTCTAAATTGTGAGTTAGTCCATATTTGGTAGAGAGCCAGAATTGAAATATGGGGTTCGCTTATATGTGGGCTATATACAATTCTGAACTTGATATGGACCAATTTCTGTGTGATTGGGAATCGATTTATCTGAGGGCTATATATAACTATAGACCGATATGGACCTAGTTAGGCATGGTTGTTAACGGCCATATACTAGCACAATGTACCAAATTCCAACTGACTCGGATGAAATTTCCTGCTCCAAAACCAAATCTCGGGATCGGTTTATATGGGGGCTATATATGATTATGGACTGATATGGACTACTTTTGGCATGGCTGTTAATATCACATACTACCACCACGTACCAAATTTCAACCAGATCGGATGAATTTTGCTACTCCAAAAGGCACCGGAGGTCAAATCTGGGGATCGGTTTATATGGGGCTACATTTAATTATGGACTGGTATGAACCAATTCCTGCATGGTTGTTAAAGACCATATACCAACATCATGCACCAAATTTCAGCCATGCATGGTTGTTAGAGCCCATATACTAAAACCATGTATCAAATTTTAACTGAATCGGATGAATTTTGCTCTTCCAAGGTGCTCCGGAGGTCAAATCTGGGGATCGGTTTATATCGGGGGCTATATATAATTATGGACCGATTTCTACCAATTTTTGCATGGGTGTTTGAGGCCATATATTAACACCACGTACCACATTTCAACTGAATCAGATGAATTTTGGTCTTCCAAGAGGCTCCGGAGGTCAAATCTTGTGATCGGTTTATATGGGGGCTATATATAATTATGGACCGATATGGACCATTTTTTGCATGGTCAGTAGAGACCATAAACTTACACCATGTATCAAATTTCAGACGGATCGGATGAAATTTTCTTCTCTTTATATGTGGGCTATATATAATTATGGACCGATGTGGACCAATTTTTGCATGGGTAGATTAGGTTAGGTTATGTGGCAGCCCGATGTATCAGGTGGTGAACTTCTCTCTTATCACTGAGTGCTGCCCTATTCCATGTTAAGCTCAATGACAAGGGACCTCCTTTTTATAGCCGAGTCCGAACGGCGTTCCACATTCCAGTGAAACCACTTAGAGAAGCTTTGAAACCCTCAGAAATGTCACCAGCATTACTGAGGTGGGATAATCCACCGCTGAAAAACTTTTTTGGTGTTCGGTCGTAGCAGGAATCGAACCCACGACCTTGTGTATGCAAGGCGGGCATGCTAACCATTGCACCACGATGGCTCCCATTTTTTGCATGGTTGTTAGAGATCATATGCTGACACCATGTACCAAATTTCACCCAGATAGGATGAAATTTTCTTCTCTTAGAGGCTCCGCAAGCCAAATCGGGGGGCCCGTTTATATGGGGGCTATATGTAAAAGTGGTCCAATATGGCCCATATGACAATACCATCCGACATACATCAATAAAAACTACTTGTGCCAAGTTTCAAGTCGATAGCTTGTTTCGTTCGGAAGTTAGCGTGATTTCAACAGACGGACGGACGGACGGACATGCTTAGATCGACTCAGAATTTCACCACGACCCAGAATAAATATATGTACTTTATGGGGTCTTAGAGCAATACTTCGGAATGACAAAGTTAATATACCCCCATCCTATGGTGAAGGGTATAAAAAGATTTGTATCTTCAAAGTATCTTTACTTCAATTCTCCACTTCCTTGGCTCGGAATCATTACCAAGATCATTAGTCTAAAGACGAAATTTTTGAAACAGGGCTGTGTAATACCATCCCTATTTGTCTTATCTTCTTATCGCCCTTAAATTTAGAAATAAGAGAAAAAAGTTGGAAAACATATCAAACGTTCGTCTAAACAAGTCACAATGCCATAGCCAAAGACTGTTTAATTTTTCATCCTTATGTGTATCTGTGTATTTCGCCAAAGAGAACGATATAAAGATTCACATTCGTAAAAAGTCATTGACAGATGTCTGTTGCATTTAAAGCTTTTGATGGCATAGAATATGTGTCAATTAGTGTTAAATGAAAAGTTTTGTATGCAAATTCATGCAATTTACTCAGCTTGACATTTTCCTCGTTTCTGGTTTTTTCTTTTGCTTGTCCCTCTTTCAAATCTGCACTCTTCATCAAATGTTGGTAATTCCCCAATGGCCCACAATTGGGAATGTCAGCGAAAGCGATGAAAGCGGCGATATAGAAAGTGAACACAGTTATCGGTTTGATGAATGACTGATGAATGTGAGCAAATGCATGACTAAGAGTTGGTGGGATACATGATGGGTGGTTGGTTGTATTCCACCAACACTTGAATGGTTTTGCTTTTCTAAATACGACCAATGTCAAACGGAAGTAAGTAAATACTCAATGTATCTGTCATGAATGACGATGATGATGATGATGCGGATGATGAAAACGACGAGGATGCGAATGATGAATGTGGGATGCACTTGAAATTTAATTGAATATGGTGATTTCTTCTTGTCACTGTCATTCTTTCATTCATTCAATCACGTTCTGATGTTACTTTGGCATACGGGCGTATAATCAAAGCAGATTACTCAAGGTTTATAAAGGCTCCCAATGGTATAGTGATATTTTACAGAGATTGTGTACCCAAACTTAAAATCATATGTTAACTATACTACGAGAGTGTATTACTTAACAGAGACAGTATAAATGGGTTTGTCCTAATCAATTTGAGAAACTATACATTTCCTCTGTTGGTTAAGTTACTCTTGTAGATACATATGTCAAATCATATTTTTTTATTATTAAGAAATACGCACGAGCTCAATTTTGTGCAGACCTAATAGTTACTTATTATTCATGCCACCACGCAATGAAATCCTATGACATCCACTGTCTCCGTGGCACTGTTGCCACAGTTGATAGAATTCAACCAAAAATGGTGGAGCCACCGTGGTGCAATGGGTAGCATGTACGCCTTGCATTGATACCTACTTCGACCGAACACCAAAAAGTTTTTCAGAGGTGGATTTATCCCACGCCAGTAATGCTGTTGGCATTTCTGAGTGTTTCAAAGCTTCTCTCACTGCTATGTGGACCGCCGTTCGGACTCGGCTTTAAAAAGGAGGACCCTTATCATTGAGCTTGACATGGAATCGGGCAGCACTTAGTGATAAGAGAGAAGTTCACCACTGAGGTATCACAACATTTTCTATACAAATAAAATTTTGATAAAATTTGCTATAAAAATCTTTTTGATAAAATTTTCTATAAAACTAATATTTTGAAAAAATTTTCTATAGAAATAAAATTTTGAATATAAAATGTTAACATCAGTTTTTGTTAGTTTTGGTACAATTATCTCCAAATTTTGTTAGATTACTTTTGGCTCGAGTGGCAACCGTGCTCACTGGACGGATTTCTACTAAGCTACCAATGAAGACAAGTTAAACTGGTGTGGCTAGGTGTGGATAGGTATTGCAATCATAGGATATGTTGCTATCATTTCTAAACCAGAGTTATTCCAGTGACAGTTCATTTTTAGCTTAACATTTTGATCTTTTGCATTGGCTGTGGGTAGAATCCTCCAGCTGTTGATTTGGCCGTTGATAGAGTCCTCCAGCTTTTAAATATAAATAAATCTTTTGCTTCTCGCTTCATTGCCATACGGTTCCATGATACTGGCAGTGTTGCATCGCGTCCATAAAGTGTACAAAACAGCGGCAAAAACACCAGCAACCAACCGAGAAGTAAAGGCCAGATTTGATCGAACTTTACGCGGCTTAAGTGATAGAAAACTGGCTTGTGAGTAAATCTCGGGAGCATCATCGTAACGGCCGATGTCCGCCTCCCCGTTTGGAATCGACCGTGGGGGGGACATTATTGAAGTCCTGGGCAGAGAAAACTTTCGGCCGCAGACCATGGACATACCATCAGGTCTCAGTACCATCGTACTCCGTATTGTCCCAACCAAAAATGTCTTAAAATGGACGTTCCTCGCGTCATTTCTTCCGCATAATGTCCACCAAAATCTCCGGAACTCAATCCGTTAGCCTTTCGAGCCTGGGGCATTTTTGAGTGTCGGCAAAAAAAACCAAAGTGTCAATCATATCAAGACGTCACTTCGCCGAAAATGAGCCAAAATACTGCAGAGCTATTTTCGTGAAACGTGTGATGGGTTCGTGACCCTTCTGTTGATCATAATTCCATAAAATTTTATGTTATATACGAGATTTTTCTTTGAACAAGGAAATTAAAATAATGACAGATTTTTAACGCCTTTCTTTGTTGCATTACATATCAGGCACCCTGTGAAGGTACAGATACAAATTTATGGTAGTTATTCTTTTCTTATCTCACTCAAAGATTATAAAATATAAATAGATGAGCCATTTCTCTCCGCGAAAAAATGTGCCAGTTCCAAAAATTAATTTTTTGACATTTCGTTTTGATTTTTTCGTAAAGAGTCAGTCCAAAACATTAATTTTCCGGCATTTGTTTTTGTGTTGTTCGTAAAGAGCAATGCTGCTCAAAATTAAATTTCGTATTTTCGTTCTTGGGTCACACTTTTTTTTCAAATATGATTTTTTAATATATTAGTTTATTTATAAATCCACTGATGCATCATAAACGTTCAAATTTTGTGTAAAATTAGCAAATTACAAAAAGCAAAACGAAAAAGAATGTAACTGTGCTCTTATTTTCTTCGTTTATTCTTAATCTTCGGAACTGCCAAACATCGTTTAACACGGATGAACCAACTATATAATATGTTATAGGGTCTACGATCTCACTCATTCGTTTGTCTAGTTCGAGCCGAGTTTCGCTCTCTTTAAATAACTCTTGCATATGCTTATTTATATCTTCGGTGTATTTTGCCAACCGGCTGTCGATTAGTTTTAAGAAACAAGAGATTGAATTAAAGAGTTCTTGCGGGTTTACGTTGTTCTCTGATGTACAATACTCTCTTAATCTCTTTGGGAGTACTCATGATAGTGTTGTAATGTTATTGGCCACTTTGTTGATGTAAAACATTTCTTTAGTAAAGTTGTTGTTGTTGTTTGGTCATTTGGGCAAGTGCATACAGTACTCCTTAAACGAGGCTTATGATGTGTTTGTTACTTCAGAAAGGTGGAGTGAGAACCGAAGGCAAAGTAGCATTGTATTTGACCAGTGTTGCCAACTCCCCAAGGCCAAAAAGCACTAAAACAAAAAATATTATAAATTCTAACATACCACCTTCCACCACAAAATCGAAAATTAAATGCTCTACTACTACTAAAAAAAAAAAAAAAACTTTTGTGAATTGAATTTCAAGAAGTTAAGGTAGGTATTAAGATCGAGTTTAGCCGCTGAAATATAAAATAGTTATTTTTTCACAATTACTTTTCTTTAATAAATCATTTTAAGGAATACAAACTTTGTAAAAATTTGCTTTTGGCTATTCCCCATCAAGTTATAATAAAATTTGCAGCAAATATGCATAATTTTATGCCCATTTTTACTGAGACAGTTTTCACTTTAGCGGCAAAACTCAAACTTAGTACTCACCATTATGAACCGCTATACAAGTATACACCTTGATCAGTTTTAATGCTTTCGTCCAATTCATTTTGATCAGTGATGTTTTTCAACTTTCAAAATATTAATATATGGAAGGAGTCTATTGCTTATTTCAGCTGTGCGTGCTTTTGTGAATTTAATACAAACGTTTTTAATGACATCTTTACCGAATTCAAAAATTCGATACTCATCGCTCTACTTTCCTACAGAATACCCTAAATAACAATATTAATTAAAAAATAATCAATACCAACTTCATAACAATCAAATTCTATATTTGGCAATAAATTTGAGTTTCTTCGGCTCTTGAAAGTCTAGTCAAAATTTTTGTATCAATTAAACTTAATACTGTTCAAAATAAAAAAAGAACCAAAAGCACTAAATGAAAATGCCAGAAAGCACCAAGTTGGTGTTTTTTTTGAAAAGGCACTAAAAATGCAATTTGGTGCTTTTTAGAAATCAAAAAGCACTAAATTTGGTGCTAAAAGCACCAAATTGGCAACACTGTATTTGACAGTGTTTTGAGATTTCTCTATGAGCGGCGCGCCACGTAATCTAAAAAGTCCCTGTTCAAAGAAGCCACTGTGCCAGCCTGAGCAATAGAATTGTTAATATCAAAAACAAAGTCAAAAGCAAAGAGATGCATTAAAATCATTGCAATGAATTCTCGCAACATCAATACGAGTATGTATGTCAATGCGTTTATTGATATACACGAATAGTATGTGCATCAGCTTGTGTATGATTTTCTGCGAATCAATATGTATAACGAAATGTGTATGTTTTTACCTTTCCACCAAATTTGCATATGATGACGTCATTAAGGGCCATAAAACTTAGCGGTGCAATATATGAAGATCATTGCAACCATACATATTGACAATTTTTGTATATTTTGTCTGCCTCAGAAATGTTTGAATATGCTTGTTACTTTTAGTTGCTAAAAAGAAATCAAATAAAAGAAATCGATCTTGATAGAAAAATTTGAAAACATTTTTTCGTTTTTATTATATAAAATCAGCCTGTAAAAAAAGCTTATAGGCTTTAACAGTCCCTTTGAACTCTTGCTGAACATGGACCCATCATCAACCATTGCCTCTGATATCTCTTTTGCCAAAAGACGCCTCCTGAAACCAACCAGTTATATACACTCAGCGACCGTTCTATAACTCATGGCTTGTAATCTGATACACAGCTGACTGACTTGTGATATAAACCCATTATATATCCCTCTATATATCGTAGACCAAAATGATTATCCAATTAAATTAAATAAAAATAATTTTATTCACTTTCCTACCAATTTATTCTCATCTTAAGTGGAAATTCTTTTAAGAACTTCATAAATATTGTGGTCTATTTATTTAAGAGTTACAAAATCCTTTTCTTTATAATCATGTATGCTTACAAAATGTCCTCCTTGTTGTGGTCCCTTTGGCTCACACACAAGACTTTATGTAGTCATCATAACAAATTGAAATTTAATCTTTATGCCAAGTTATTTGGATTTAAATTGTTTTGTTTACTTTCAATGTGAAAATGAAAATGGGGAATGCTTAGATTTGAAATTTATGAACTACACGCATACCATAACGCAATCTACACGTACACCAGGGCCATTTATATACAGAGTGACAGAGAGAGAGAGAGTTAAAGAGTGGGTGAGTGGAAATTCCTCTGTAATATATTCATGAGAGTGTTGTGCGTTAATACAAACATGCACATTTGCTTATTTAATAACAATTTACATATATACACACACTCACACATACACAATTTTGGGTTGTTTGCTAATAAAGTAACCAGTTCCCCTTTCTCGTCTGTGACAACATTTAATCGTATCCGGATTTTTTTTTTTTTTTTTTGACATTGTGAAACACAAGCAATGTTTCCGTCTTATTCTCATTCCCATTCTAGTTAGGAATACCCTCTATAACTAGAAATCAAATTTAAATGAAAATTTGGTTTCTTCAATCTTAATCAGGAGATTATTTACCAAATATACCCAAGTATACAAATACATTTAGAAAATTTGTTTTTCTGTTTTACTTTCTCTGGTTACATTCTTTATCCTTTTTAAGACATAAACAAATACATTTAAAAAACAAACAAACACTCACACAAGCAATATTTTTAATCAAGAAAGAAAAATCTTAAAAAAAAAATTGGGAAAATTGGCTTTCCAGCACCTTCACCTAAGGGATACAGTGCTCGCTGATATTACTTTAGACGATATTAGTTAAAAAATCCGTATTAGAATAAATAGAATAAGACAAATTTATTTGATGTTGATCACATTTAGTTTAATCAATACTGGTGGTCCTTTGGGGGTGACCTAAGAAGTTGTACGAAAAACAAAATCATTGTTGGCAAATTGGCTATTTATATTGACAGCATAATATGAATAGTCAATTTTGAGCTTGAGATGTCCAAATCGGACAATACTGAAACTATATTCATGGCATAAACACATTACATAGCTTTCATCTTCAGTATGTGTCATTTGCCCGGTATGTAAACAACTTTTATTTCGGCATGAGAGAACAAAAACAAGTATTAATCATGAAAAATCGCTTGTTTCGTTTGAAACAATCTCTTTTTCAAGTGACCTCTCGTTCTAGTTTTTACGTACGGGAATAAAAAGAAGGATGACCCATAAAATGTATATTTTAAGTCCTCGAAAATGCAGTTGTTTGTCTATTTATAGAACAGCACACGAGCACATGTTTCGGAGACGAACTATTGTCTAGAAACAGATTCACTTGACAGTAGTTACAATTGACAATAGTCGTTAGTTTATTTATACTAGACAGCGGAAATTTCGTGTCCAACTCGGTCCTTAATTATATATAGCCCCCATATACACCGATTCCTAGATTTGGCTTGTAGAGCCTCTAAGAGAAGCATATTTAATCCGATCCGGCTGAAATTTGGTACATGGTGTTGGTATATGGTCTCTAACAATCATGCAAAAATTGGTCCACATCGGTCCATAATTATATATAGCCCCCATATAAACCGAGCCCCAGATTTGGATTGCGGAGCCTCAAAGAGAAGTAAATTTCATCCGATCCGGCTGAAATGTGGTACATGGTGTTGGTATATGATCTCTAACAATCATGCAAAAATTGGTCCACATCGGTCCATAATTATATATGGCGCCCATATAAACGGATCCCCAAATTTGTGTTACGGAGCCTCAAAGAGAAGCAAATTTCATCCGATCCGCCTGAAATTTGGTACATGATATTGGTATATGGTCTCTAACAACCATGCAAAAATTGGTCCACATCCGTTCATAATTATATATAGCCCCCATATAAACCGATCCTCAGATTTGGCTTGCGAAGTCTCCAAGAGAAGCAAATTTCATCCAATCCGGTTTCAATTTGGAACATGGTGTTAGTATATGATCTTTAACAACCGTGCCAGAATTGGTCCATATCGGTCCATAATTATATATAGCCCCCATATAAAACATTCTCCAGATTTGACCTCCGGAGCCCCTTGGAGGAGCAAAATTCATCCGATCCGGTTCAAATTAGGCACGTGGTGTTAGTATATGGTCGCAAACAACCATACCAAAATTGGTCCAATCACACAAAAATTGGTCTATATCGGTTCATAATCATGGTTGCCACTAGAGCCAAAAATAATCTACCAAAATTTTATTTCTATAGAAAATTTTGTCAAAATTTTATTTATATAGAAAATTTTGTCAAAATTTTATTTCTAGAGAAAATTTTGTTAAAATTTTATTCTGTTCATAATAAAATTTTCATGATTGTCAAAATTTTATTTCTATAGAAAATTTTATCAAAATTTTATTTCTATAGAAAATTTTGTTCAAATTTTATTCGGTTCAAAATCATGGTTGCCACTCGAGAAATTTTAGTCAACATTTCCTTTCTATAGAAAATTTTGTCAAAATTTTTATTTCTATAGAAAATTTTGTGAAAATTTTATTTCTATAGAAAATTTTGTTAAAATTTTATTTCTGTAGAAAATTTTTTCAAAATTTTATGTCTACTTTGTCAAACTGAATTATATACGTATTGGATCGATCTTTTTTGATTTAATATATACCACGTATGGACTTACATACAATTTAGAAAATGGTGTTAGGAGGTTTTAAGTTACCTTGCCATCGGCAAGCGTTACCGCAACCTAAGTAATTCGATTGTGGATGGCAGTGTTTAGATGAAGTTTCTACGCAATCCATGATGGAGGGTACATAAGCTTCGGCCTGGCCGAACTTACGGCCGTATATGCTTGTTATTTTTATACTATGGTCCAAGCCAGTTATTCAATTGGTTTGTATTTCCATTTGAACCTGGCCTTCTCACTTTAAGTTTCGTAATTCTGGTTTTATTATTTTTTAAAATATTAAGAAAAATTTGAAATAGCAGGAATGTATCGCAATCATAATCAATAAAAAGCTGGGAGTTGGAGTTCTTACGGTGAGCAAATATAATACTGGCAAACAAATTCATGGAATTGTATTTAAGAGATTTTTGGAGGAAAAAAACAAGGATGTAGAAATTATTTTGTAGGGCTTTGTAACATCGTTCTGAAAATGTTCATCCATGAGATAAATGTCTCGTAGACTCTTTTGAAGAGATTAGCTGTTCCTCCATTCGTCCGTCTTTCAGGCTATTGGACTGTATTAAAGTGACACAAATTCTATGTGATATTAAATAAATATAACATAAAAGATCTCTTTTATACAAAAATACAAATCTATGTTGGCATAGCTAGGCGACAATTTTAAGTATATCTAAAAAGGTCAACCAAAAGGAAGCCCAATTCTCCCATCAAATGTTAAAGAAAAAAATCACCACCCTATATTCAGAACGATGTTTTATAAACAGATATTTCAATTAGTATATTCCCAGCTTATGGCTGATGTTGTAGCAAATACAAAATAATTCTCCAAACACATTAATGTTGTAGTCTACTCATACAATGTTCAAAATTGTTTTCAAATTTGTCAAGCATTTTTCCATTGTTTGGTTCGCGGTTGTCCCAGTTCATGTGGCAAATTACATGACCACTTTATGGGTTATTAAAATTTAATACCAATCACCAGAACAGAGGCAATGGAAATTGCATGGACCACTATAAAAACAAAATACAATGTCCTTAGTTAAAGAGGAACAAACCATCATTCATGGAAACTGACCTCTAGCATTATTCTTTAACAATAACTTTAATAATGGAAGTAATAAAATGGCCAACAATTTCAAAAAGAATGTTGCAAGTTGCTGCTTTTTTACATTTTTATAATTAAGTGAATAATGGCATTATTATATTAACAAAAAAAAACACCTCTTCATACTCTCATATCAAAATTTTTATTAATAGCAAATGAAGAGTGTGTCGTGAGTATAAACGAAAATTGCACAATATTTTAGTACGGGTTATGGAGCATAAGGAATGCCACAGTAAGATGGTATAATTCAACGAATTTTGTTGGGGGAAAATTGAATTAATCCTTGGTTATTCATAAGAGCTAATCTTCATGAAACTACATCATTAATGATGTTTACCTTAGGATTTGTTAAATTATTTGAATAAATTATTTTATATATTTATATTTAATATTTATGTAGGTTTTAAAATCTAAAGTTTTTTAATTTACTACACCCAAAGAAGGAATGTGATCACCGTCTAGAGGAAAAAATTATTTGTGGATTGTGAACATGTAACATATTTGTGGCAACCTTGTTATTCTCTCGCTTGTCGAAATTTCTCATTTCGACAACCATCCAAACATAACATTTTGTTTTAGAAGGTGATCATATTCAAATACCCAGCAAACAAATGTTCTTTTTAAATTCAGAAGTGATGCAATATTGGACGAATATCAACCATCTCAACAGTCATTGCACTTAATTTGCATCACTTCTTAAGGTGTCATCCGAATTCAGTGTTTTGAATGTGAATTAAAAACTTTGGTAATATTTTACCAAATAAAAACATTTTATAATTTTTATGATTTTTACGCTTCTTAAGGTGTCATCCGAATTCAGAGTTTTGGGAGTGAATTAAAAACTTTGGTAATATTTTGCCAAATAAATACATTTTATAATGTTTATGATTTCTAATGCATTTTTACGCTTGTCTAAAATGCTTGACCTCAAATATTTTCAAAAATCCGCCATTTTTCTATAAAGGATTTATATTTATTTTCGAAAAAATTTAAATTATTCATTAAATGTGAAAAAAGCGAGTTATAAAAAACTTAATCCGATCGTAGATCGGTGTATTTATGAGCGATAGAAATCATTTTCAGAAAATCAACTTACGCGTGAGAGCGTAAAAAAAATAATCTGTTCGTGAGTGTGCATGAGTAACAAATTTCGGAAAAACACTCGCGGGCGTTTACAATTTTATTCACAGCTTGACATTGTAGGTGATTTTATCGAGAGTTTGTTTCAGCAGCGGGGATTTGATGTTAAAGACATAGAGCATCCAGGAAAGCTGAAGAAGTTTGAAGATGCTGAATTGTCCAATGCAAATCGTTCAAAGTCTACGCCAACTTCCATCGATTTAAACTATTGAGAACGTTGCAAGTAGCAAGTGAAGCCAAGAGACTTCGCGAGGCGATTCAGCTACTCCAAAGGAATGGGCTTTTGCATCGCATCGATACTGATACCTCAAAATTGATGGCAATGCCGAATATATATTTAGTAGGACCAGCTGCTGCAACAAAGTGATTGCAGAAGCTTTTTCGATCGATCGTTTGATCGATGATGCTTCACTTGGCTATTCAGCATTTTCGTTCGTTTGAGGAGACCGAAAATCGATCCGCAGATTAACTCAAAAGAAGAGTCGTATGTTTATCAGAAGATGAGAAAAATATGTAGACAGCGATGTACAATAATTTGATCGATCAGTCTGTTATATTGTCAAATATTCCTGTATTTTTTATTTCCGTTCCCAAAAAAACGATCACTTGGCAAATTAATTATTTTCGTGACTTTGTGACTTCACAACATTATTCCGTGCATAAAGGTTTATTTCGTCAGCAATTGTCTTTACTCTCAAGTCTCGAATCAGATCGCTACTCCAACCTGTACACCTTAAAATTGCTCGATTTTTTTTACTAACTGCTGCCGAATTTACCATATTCTCCTGGGTTAGCCCGGTGAGTCCTTCCAATGTACCATCGATTCATAAAAGAAGTTGTCATGGAGGGTTAATTTTTGTAATTAGAGAAAACGCATTGCATTCAGACGGCTTGAAGAATTCACACAATACACCCAGAGAAGAAATATGATTAAATATGTTTCAAGAGCCCCATGTTACTTATTCATAGGAAAAATGTGAAATATATTATTTTCCCGTCAATCATAACATGATTACCAAAATCATATACATAATTTTCGAGAACATTTTATGGTTGCGGCAACATGTTACATTTTCCCCGTCAACATTTAATATTGTGCTCCTGAAACATGTTTGTTCTCTTTTCGTAGGAAAAGTACCTAACGAAGCATCCTTGTGTAATAGCAGTTAACATTTAGTGGTAACTACGTAAAGTCCACATACACACATGCAACTGACGGATTTGACATGCAGACAACCAGAAATGACACATATGGTTTTATTGTCCTGAGTGATAAAACATATTTCACTTTTGCCATAGTTGAGTTGTGCGACTGTAGTGACTTATTGTTATTACAAAAAAAAAAACAACCTCCGGAAGAAATATACCAGGATTTAAATAGGCTAGTTTTTGGTTATCTACACACACTTAACTATTAAAGAAATTGTTACTTTTGTTTAAAAAATTACACAAACAAACTCATTAACCCTAACATGTAGAAATGTAGTGATACAAGCCCATTGATATAATATTTTTTTATTATACCCTCCACCATAGGATGGGGGGTATATTAACTTTGTCATTCCGTTTGTAACACATCGAAATATTGCTCTAAGACCCCATAAAGTATATATATTCTGGGTCGTGGTGAAATTCTGAGTCGATCTAAGCATGTCCTTCCGTCCGTCCGTCCGTCTGTTGAAATCACGCTAACTTCTGAACGAGACAAGCTATCGACTTGAAACTTGGCACAAGTAATTGTTATTGATGTAGGTCGGATGGTATTGCAAATGGGCCATATCGGTCCACTTTTACGTATAGCCCCCATATAAACCGACCCCAAAATTTGGCTTGCGAGGCCTCTAAGAGAAGCAAATTTCATCCGATCCGGCTGAAATTTGGTATATGGTGTTAGTATACGGTCTCTAACAACCATGCAAAAACTGGTCCACATCGGTCCATAATTATATACAGCCCCCATATAAACCGATCCCCCGATTTGGCTTGCGAGGCCTCTAAGAGAAGCAAATTTAATCCGATCCGGCTGAAATTTGGAACATTGTGTTAGTATATGGTCTCTAGTAACCATGCAAAATTTGGTCCACATCGGTCCATAATTATATATAGCCCCCATATAAACCGATCCCCCGATTTGGCTTGCGAGGCCTCTAAGAGAAGCAAATTTCATCCGATCCGGCTGAAATTTGGTACGTGATGTTAGTATTTGATCTCTAACAACCATGCAAAAATTGGTCCACATCGGTTCATAATTATATATAGCCCCCATATAAACCGATCACCAGATTTGACCTCCGGAACCTCTTGGAAGACCAAAATTCATTTGATACAGTTGAAATTTGGTACGTGATGTTAATATATGGCCTCAAACTCCCATGCAAAAATTGGTCGATATCGGTCCATAATTATATATAGGCCCCATATAAACCGAAGCAAAATTCATCCGAGAAGCAAAATTCATCCGATCTGCTTGAAATTTGGTACGTGGTGATCGTATATGATATTTAACAACCATGCCAAAAGTGGTCCATATCAGTCCATATTCGTACATAGCCCCATATAAACCGATCCCGAGATTTGGTTTTGGAACCTCTTGGAGGAGCAAATTTCATCCGAGTGAGTTGAAATTTGGTACATTGTGCTAGTATATGGTCGTTAACAACCATGCCTAACTAGGTCCATATCGGTCTATAGTTATATATGGCCCTCAGATAAATCGATCCCCAATCACACAAAAATTGGTCCATATCAAGCTCATAATTGTATATAGCCCCCATATAAGCGACCCCCATATTTCAATTCTGGCTCTCTACGTACCGTTCAAGAAGTCCATATCGATTCGTAATTATTTGTAGACTTAACTGTATATAAATTTTTTGTCTAATATATACCACGTATGGACTAAATCACAATTTAGAAAACGATGTTAAGAAGTTTTAAGATACCACAACCCAAGTAATTCGATTGTCGATGATAGTCTTTCGTAGAAGTTTCTACGCAATCCATGGTGGTGGGTACATAAGATTCGGCCTGGCCGAACTTGCGGCCGTATATACTTGTTCTATATATAATATCGATAAGGATCAATTTTGGCATGGTTGTTATGGGCCATACACTAGCGACATGTACCAAATTTCAACCGGATCGGATGAATTTTTCTCCTTTAAGAGGCTCCGGAGGTCAAATCTGGGGATCGGTTTATATGGGGGCTATATATAATTATCAACCGATATGGACCAATTTTTGCATGGTTGTTGGAGACCATATACCAACATCATGTATCAAATTTCAGCCAGATCGGATGGAATTTGATTCTCTTTGAGGCTCCGCAAGCCAAATATGGGGATCGGTTTATATGGGGGATACATATAATTATGGACCCATATGGACCAATTATGGCATTTTAGCTATAGACCATATATCAACATCATGTATCAAATTTCAGCCAGATCGGATGAAATTTGCTTCTCTTTGAGGCTCCGCAAGCCAAATATGGGGATCGGTTTATATGGGGGCTATATAGTTAACCATTGCATCACGGTGGCTCTCTTAGAAACTACGTAAGGCAAATCTGGGGGTCCGTTTATATGGGGGCTATATGTAAAAGTGAACCGATATGACCCATTTGCAATACCATACGACCTACATCAATAACAACTACTTGTGCCAAGTTTCAAGTTGATAGCTTGTTGAGTTCGGAAGTTAGCGTGATTTCAACAGACGAACGGATGGACATGCTTAGATCGACTCAGAAATTCACCATTACCCAGAATATATATACTTTATGGGGTCTTAGAACAATATTTCAATGTGTTACAAACGGAATGACAAAGTTAATGTACCCCCATCCTATGGTGGAGGGTATAACAATAAAAAGTGGCACAATAAAAAAGGGATACAAATGTATCATTGCAGTAAAAAATTGGCAAGTGTGTCACGTTAACGGCACGTTAAGACTGTTAAACTAAATTTAGCCCACTTAATTATGCACAATGAGTACATAATTTGAAGTAAAGTAATGTGAAATTTCGGCCTTGGATCATATACGTGCCCAATATATACATATATATGTATGTTAATCTGAACCATAAAAATCTAGATCGATTCTGAGTTGATAAAAGGACATGTGCAAGATTTAAAATCGATTGGACTAAAAGGTAACCTAGAATTTTATAACAAAAATATGTAGGTCTACAGACAGAGGGACAGCCATAAATTGACTCATGAAATAGTGCCAAACATACTCTGCTAAAGACACCATATATCTATTTAGTCTCCTTCTGTATGTTACAGAAAGATGCATTAACTTATAGAAAATCTACATAAATATCTCGACTTAGTCTACTTTGAGTTTTTAGCCATCGACATATAAACATATAACGAAACTACAGACATCTATATTATTGTGTATAAATTGTCATCAAAAATGAAATTGTTTTGAACAAAGTACTAGGAGAGAGGGTGTGTGAGTTGTTTGTGATAGAAAACGGAAATCTTTGTTTTCATTTTACTGTCATTATTGTGTACGGGTTGAATTTTTCTTCTTAATGTCTTCGTTTTTGTCTTGCAAGAGTTGTAGGGGCTGCTTGTCTGAGAGTGTATGTGTTTGTGTGTTTGTCTCTCTACTTTTGTTATCCTAAGGATTCAAAGTCCTTGGGCTTAAATATCTTCAGTCCATGTTGGTAGTAGGTTCGGTGCTTTGAACGGTTGTCTAGTTGCCTACTTTGTAATGTGGTGGCTTTATTGTTTCATTGTTATAAAATTGCTGGAGTTGTTGCTGTTGCTGTTGCTATAGCTACTACTGATGTCCCTTAGACCGATGGGGTTGGTTACTGCTACTACTCCTTCAGCTTTTCTTAACTCTTCCTACTTCATTTAGTTGGGGGTGCTGCCGCTGCTTCTGATGTTGTTCTATTTCACATTTCTTGTTGATTGCTGTCATAACAAATTACAAAATAATATTTTAAATATGAAGTACGGTCTACCAGGGCCTCTGACTCTGATACATGGTTTTCTGTCTGCGTTCAGGGCTGATAATTTGCACAGTGGGTGTACAAGACTGTACATCGAATGCAGGAAAAAGAGAACAGAAAGAACAATGCGAATGTCACAATGGTTTAATGGAAACTCTATTTATTTAATACTAGTCAAACCCGGCCCGCTTCGCTGCGCCTTCCTGATTTTTTAAAACTGAGAGTCTATTTGTTAAAAATATCTCATCCGTCACAGAATATTTCGAAGGATAAGATAATAAAAAAAAATCCAAAGGATTGTAGTTATTTGCAAAATTCACATGAATACAATGATGACGGATTTTTTAAGGTTAAGGAATAAAATAAAGCCCACTTACGATAAATGGTTCCCGGTGAATACAACATTTTTCTTTCATCTGTGGTTTATTTTTCTTGGATTGGTGTTACCCATAGCATTTTTAGTCGTTCAGCAGAATTGACGCTTATATTTAACCCTTTATTATGTTAGGGTCACTTGATGACCCACATAGTATTTTTCATCAGCGCATTTCTTACTTTTGGAATATAATTAAGAGTTCTTACTACTCAGAAAGAATTCAGTACATGTCAAGAATTCATGCACTGACTAGTAAGAACTTTTATTTATATTCCAAAAGTAAGAAATGCGCTGATGAAAAATACGATGTGGGTCACCAAATGACGCTAACATAATATAAGGGTTAAGAGAGATTTCACTGATTGAAGTGTTTCACGTTTAGTGTATTTAATTTTTTGCAAATAATAATATAATAAAATCAATAATCAAAATTTCATCAAGTTATCAACCAAAAAAATAAACCGAAGAACTCTTTTAAAGAGTAGGACCTACGAAGTCCCCTTACTGGCATAACAAATGAAGTACACCTTTTTCATCCTCCTGTGTAAAATCCATGGGGGAAGATAAAAACACTCTTTATTGTCAATTAAATGAGAGAAATTAAATATTTAAAAGTTATAATAATATAATCATAAAATTTTTTAAAATGTGGTTTACAGGGACGATGCCTTTCCGAATATATACCGGAAAATGAAGTACCATCTATGTTGTCTGTCAATAAATAGAAAGGAGCGCCCCATCCCGGGCAAATATCAAAGAATTTAATATTAAGTTCCCATAAAGGACCATCCTCTACATTCCCAGCACATTTCAAGATCTGAATACTTCAAGTTTTCCAAGAAAACAGGACAAAAAGGGTATCGAAAAATCACGTACCCCATATCATTTACTCACCTTCTCCCAAGTTCCTTGTAAATTTCAAATAAAACAAAGTATTTTGAATTTTGCTCTATTATCTAAAAAGAGGGACATCCCCTTCCCCGTTCAAATATTGAAAAAAGTTAGGGGTTTTTGTTCAGAGAATTCCCCAATCTTCCCCGCAATTTTCCAAAAAAAAAAAAAAAAAACCTTCCGAATCTTATGTACCCTCTACCATGGATTGCGTAGAAACTTCTACGAAAGACTGTCATCGACAATCGAATTACTTGGGTTGTGGTATCTTAAAACTTTTTAACATCGTTTTCTAAATTGTGAGTTAATCCATACGTGGTAGAGAGCCAGAATTGAAATATGGGGGTCGCTTATATGGGGGCTATATACAATTATGAACTTGATATGGACCAATTTTTTTGTGATTGGGGATCGATTTATCTGATGGCTATATATACCTATAGACCGATATGGACCTACTTAGGCATGGTTGTTAACGGCTATATACTAGCACAATGTACCAAATTTCAACTGACTCGGATGAAATTTGCTCCTCCAAGAGGCTCCAAAACCAAATCTCGAGATCGGTTTATATGGGGGCTATATATGATTATGGACTGATATGGACCACTTTTGGCATAGTTGTTAAATATCATATACTACCACCGCGTACCAAATTTCAACTGAATCAGATAAATTTTGGTCTTCCAAGAGGCTCCGGAGGTCAAATCTGGTGATCGATTTATAAGGGGGCTTATACAATTATGGACCGATGTGGACCAATTTTTGCATGGTTGTTAGAGACCATATGCTAACACCATGTACCAAATTTCAGCTGGATCTGATGAAATTTGCTTCTCTTAGAGGATTCGCAAGCCAAATTTGGGGGTCCGTTTATATGGGGGCTATAAGTAAGAGTGGACCGATATGGCCCATTTGCAATACCATCCGACCTAAAGGGTGATACGGTCAAAATTTGGTCAAGGGAAAACGCGTGTAAATCGGTGAAATCGTTTATTTAAAAAATCAAATTAAATTTCTTTTTCAAGCTCAATTGGTTTAAATTCAGGAAAAATATTCAGTTAGGCTTTCGCTTTTCCAAATCCGAATTGCTGGGCCTCACGCTTGACACCTGCCATCAGATTTTGTACATCCACCTCGTACACCTTCTTCGCCGCAGAAAGCCAGTTTGCCTTGAACTGCTGCTCGTCCTTAGCAGTTTTTTTTTTGGTCTTCTTTAGGTTCCGCTCTGGAGCTCTGGCGTGTTGGGAGGGTTCTTGTCCTTGGGAACCACCTGCACGTTGTTGGCGGCGTACCACTCCATGGCCTTTTTACCGTAATGGCATGATGCCAAATCCGGCCAAACAGTACGGAACAACCGTGTTTCTTCAGGAAAGGCAGCAGACGTTTATTCAAACACTCTTTCACGTAAATTTCTTGGTTGACAGTCCCGGAAGCTATGAAAATGCTGCTTTTCAAGCCACAGGTACAGATGGCTTGCCAAACCAGATATTTCTTTGCGAACTTTGACAGTTTTATGTGCTTGAAAATATCTGCTACCTTTCCCCTTCCTTTTGCCGTATAAAACTCCTGTCCCGGAAGCTGCTTGTAGTCGGCTTTGACGTAGGTTTCGTCGTCCATTACCACGCAGTCAAACTTCGTCAGCATCGTCGTGTACAACCTCCGGGATCGCGCTTTGGCCGTCGTATTTTGTTTATCATCGCGATTTGGAGTCACTACCTTCTTGTAAGTCGATAGTCCGGCTCGTTTTTTTGGCTCGATGCACGGTTGTAGACGATACACCCAGCTTATTTGCGGCATCACGGAGAGAGAGGTTAGGATTTCGCTTGAAACTACCGGCAACTCTCTTTGTCGTCTCAGCGGCTTTCGGTTTTCGATTTCCCCCCGATCCAGACTTCCTGGCTGTCGACAAACGTTCCCCAAATACTTTAATTACATTTGTAACGGTTGATTTGGCAACTTTTAGCGATTTTGCCTGCTTTGCGTGCGAGTAGCTCGGATTTTCGCGAACAAAATTTTGATACGCTGCTCTTCTTGCTTGGACGGCATTTTGACAACTGAAGAGTGAATTCCAAAATCAAAATAGAAGCAACATTTTACACACACATACCTTCAAAATGAGGGGTGTGAGGGGTTTTAAATGCAAAATTGAAAGAAATACGTCAAGTTTATATTGACCAAATTTTGACCGTATCACCCTTTACATCAATAGCAACTATTTGTGCCACGTCTCAAGTCGATAGCTTGTTTCATTCGGAAGTTAGTGTGATTTCAACAGACGGACGGACGGACATGCTCAGATTGACTCGGAATTTCACCAAGACCCGAAATATATATAACATACTTTATTTTTAGGTTTTAGAATGTGGAATAAAGAAGGGGATATTTGTCTAGACGCCACCTTAACCATTCCTGAAAATTTTAAGCAAATCGGAGAAATTTGGCCCGATTTTCAAAATGTCCGGCAAAGAGTAGGTCTCCCTCCCCATCCAAATTATTATTACTGTACTTAAAATTTCAAGCATATCGAATAACTTAAGATCAATTTTCAAAAAGTCGGGCAAGGGGGAGGTCCCACTCCCCAACCAGATATCAAAAATTGGGTACCCTATTTTTTACGGCATGGTCACCCTCTACGTTCTCTGAAAATTTCAACTAAATGGCTTTATCCGTTTTCGATCTAAAGTTAATCGGAGAACTTAAGTCATTGGGGCTTCAAGAGTCGGGCAAGGGCAGGCTCCCTCCACGTCCAAATATCAGAATATAAAGTACTCCATATTAATTCCATAACCTCCCCCACGTCCTCAGTTTAGTTTTTTCACTGCACTTATAAAAAAAGTCTGAGAAGGAGCATGTCCCCTCCTTGACCAAATATCGAAAAATCTTTGCCTAGAGGCCACCCCTAATCTTCCCTGAAAATTTCACGCAAATCGAAGAACTTTGGTCCAATTTTCAAAAAGTCGCGCAATGGGGAGGTCCACCTCCTCGAACAGATCCAAGAAACTTTCCAACAAATGGAACTGGAGCCTTCTTCGCAGAATTCTCCTTGGTTGCGGTTCACTTTTTCATTACTTCTTGGTCCCCAGGGTGTAGGTTAGTGACAGCCCGTTATTTCAGGTTCACTTAGGCTAATAAGAAAAATTACATTGGTAAATCGTGAACGGATGGTAACAAAATGAAATGGAAACGTTCACAAAAAATGAAAACGGAATATTCACGGTTTCATCCACGGGCGTTCATGATTTCATGAAGGCTTTTCGTTTTTCTTTGGTCAAGGAAAGTCTTAAATAGGCGTTAGACGTTCGTACATGCTAAGGCGTCTGTTAACGCACATGGAGAAGACAATCCAGGTTCGAGTCACGGTAGGGGAAAGTTTTTTTTTTGATAAATTCGTAACTATTACGTTTTCAGATCAAGCTGCTTGTTGTTTTGACAACGCATGGAGTCATTTTATCGTTGTCAGATTGACTGTTCTTCGTTTGACACCACATGTGTGTTGATTCACTTTTATGAACGGATCGTTTTGAAACGTGCACGTCGTTCATAATTTTTATACCCACCACCATAGGATGGGGGGTATATTAACTTTGTCATTCCGTTTGTAACACATCGAAATATTGCTCTAAGACCCCATAAAGTATATATATTCTGGGTCGTGGTGAAATTCTGAGTCGATCTGAGCATGTCCGTCCGTCCGTCCGTCTGTTGAAATCACGCTAACTTCTGAACGAGACAAGCTATCGACTTGAAACTTGGCACAAGTAATTGTTATTGATGTAGGTCGGATGGTATTGCAAATGGGCCATATCGGTCCACTTTTACGTATAGCCCCCATATAAACGGACCCCAAAATTTGGCTTGCGAGGCCTCTAAGAGAAGCAAATTTCATCCGATCCGGCTGAAATTTGGTACATGGTGTTAGTATATGGTCTCTAACAACCGTGCAAAAACTGGTCCACATCGGTCCATAATTATATATAGCCCCCATATAAACCGATCCCCCGATTTGGCTTGGCTTTGCTTCTAAGAGAAGCAAATTTCATCCGATCCAGCTGAAATTTGGTACGTGATGTTAGTATTTGGTCTCTAACAACCATGCAAAAATTGGTCCACATCGGTTCATAATTATATATAGCCCCCATATAAACCGATCACCAGATTTGACCTCCGGAACCTCTTGGAAGACCAAAATTCATTTGATTCAGTTGAAATTTGGTACGTGGTGTTAATATATGGCCTCAAACTCCCATGCAAAAATTGGTTGATATCGGTCCATAATTATATATAGGCCCCATATAAACCGATTCCCAGATTTGACCTCCAGAGAAGAGCAAAATTCTTCCCATTCGGTTGGAATTTGGTACGTGATGTTCGTATATGGTATCCAACAACCATGCAGGAATTGGTTCCTATCAGTCCATAATTATATATAGCTCCCATATAAACCGATCCCCAGATTTGACCTCCGGTGCCTTTTGGAGAAGCAAAATTCATCCGATCTGCTTGAAATTTGGTACGTGGTGATCGTATATGATATTTAACAACCATGCCAAAAGTGGTCCATATCAGTCCATAATCGTACATAGCCCCATATAAACCGATCCCGAGATTTGGTTTTGGAACCTCTTGGAGGAGCAAATTTCATCCGAGTGAGTTGAAATTTGGTACATTGTGCTAGTATATGGTCGTTAACAACCATGCCTAACTAGGTCCATATCGGTCTATAGTTATATATGGCCCTCAGATAAATCGATCCCCAATCACACAAAAATTGGTCCATATCAAGTTCATAATTGTATATAGCCCCCATATAAGCGATCCCCATATTTCAATTCTGGCTCTCTACGTACAAAAAGTCCATATCGATTCGTAATTATTTGTAGACTTAACTATACATAACTTTTTTTTGTCTAATATATACCATGTATGGACTAAATCACAATTTAGAAGACGATGTTAAGAAGTTTTAAGATACCACAACCCAAGTAATTCGATTGTCGATGATAGTCTTTCGTAGAAGTTTCTACGCAATCCATGGTGGTGGGTACATAAGATTCGGCCTGGCCGAACTTGCGGCCGTATATACTTGTTTTTTCTATGGCTGTCTATTATGATACCACAGTGGTGAACTTCTCTCTTATGACTACGTGATGCCCTATTCCATGTTTAGAAATGCCTTGAAAGCATAACTGAGAGGTGATAATCCACCGCTGAAAAAGAGTTTGGTGTTGAGTCAAGACCGGTATGCTAACCATCGTACCACGGTGGATCGTCATGATGTAGCTGTGGAGTAGAATTGTAGAATTGGGAAACAATACGGAAATCGCCTTGTAAAGCTCATGAACAACGTCGAGCACAGCTCTGAAAGGGTCTCACAATAGCGCTTGATGCCTCGAGTGCACCAAGCTGAAAACTTTCTTATCTAACAAAAAAAAAAAATATCCAGTCTCACCTAATCCTTTGAAGTGCCTATTGTCTCAAGTGTCTCGCTCGCCTTCAATCGGCAGATTGTGGAACACATTGATCCTCGGTAACTAAGATACGAGTAGAGGAGTTCCCTTGTCATTGAGTTAAACACAACATTGGGCAGCACTCAGTGATAACCAATGTCGTAGCACAATGGACTGGAATATCAGGCTGCCAATATACTTAACCTACTCTACTAAAAGTCGGTCGTTTACCACATAAACACAAGCGAAAGAGAACCAAGAGAAAAAGCAACAGAGAGAGATCACATATGAAGTTTGGAAAATGGAGAAATTTGAAGTTTTTGGGTGGGTTTTCCAGTAAAAAGTTCCATGAGGTAAAACATAATTACCTGTGGTTTTTGTAATCATAAAAATCATATCTGCAATATGTTTGACGTCGTGGAAAAGAGAGCGTTTGCTCTAGGTACAAAACTCGCTCGCTTGAGAAGAACTCACTCTTCTTCACACTTAAAAATTTTATAACTCCACTGTGCACCCCTTTTCACCACTCTCCCAGTTCCTTTCACTTACTTTACTGATTGGTGTTGGCTTGTCAACATTTTCATGATTTCAATGGCAAGCGGGGAACTAAGTTAGTGAGGATTGCTACAAAAGGAGTCCAAGATGCAGTGCAGGCGAACATTCTAAAAGGATTTGGTGCCATTAGGTGTTTGTTTAAAGTAAATAAATTAAGTTTTAATAGGATTTGCTGTTTCCTTGATTTTAATGGAAGCAACATTTTCTCTTCGTAGCCTTCGTCCTTTGTTATACGAAATAGCTTCTGTGACAGACATAATAGCAGGCACAAATTGAATGGAAATATTTTTCTCATTTCCTCACAAGAAAAGTAAAAGTGTGTTCTCCTCCTGTCGCGTTGTCCTTGTCATTGTTTTTGTCATTTGCCTCCTTCGTCATCATTGTAAAACATTTACCTAAAGCGAAAGGATTTTTCAATTTCACCATGATATGGGTATAATTTAATTGAAAGTCCTTCACTAGGAACAATCATTTCAACAAGCTGGTTTGCTGGTATTCGAAGACGAAGAAGAAGTCATATTTGAGGACTTTGACTTCCGCCATCTGTTCGGTGTTCGAAAATTTTGTATCTAAACAGGCTCGATATACCAACGTGAAATCTTTTAAGATAGTCTCCATAAAATCCTCCAAAGGATGTCTATGTTCTAGGAGAGGGTAATATGGCTTCATATAAATACAAATTGTATTTCTTTGCAGCGTAACATTATGGAAATCCTTTTGGTATAAACAACGATGACAACTCAAGTTGAAGAAGCATGTCATAGCTTCTTGTGGTGTGATTGTCTGAAGGACCATTATGGGTAAAAGGATGTGGCATCCATAACCGTTATTGGTTTAAAATTTCATAATACTACGGAGATGACATTAAAGCGATAAAACACAATGGTACCTAAGCGATACCACTTTGCAAAAATTGGCATAAATATTTGCGTTACGATGATGATAATGGCCGGAAATTTAATGTCTCCATATACATAAAATTTACCTCTTTAGATGAAAAAGTAAACAAATGGATGTTATGAAAATTGGACAAATTGCTTTTGTTTGTCGTTTAGGGGGAAAAGTTGAGATTTTTCAACAATTATTAGTCAACATCGATAATATAAATCGATTTCCTTTATCGTGTATAGTAATTTTCGTAATTAAAGCTTGTATATAAAAAAACTGAACTATCTCTTTAATCTTTTATCTAGTTAAAGAAATATTTCAGTTTTTTTTACCCTCCACCATAGGATGGGGGGTATATTAACTTTGTCATTCCGTTTGTACCACATCGAAATATTTCTCTTAGACCCCATAAAGTATATATATTCGTTTTATTTTTATAGAAAATTTTGTCAAAATTTCATTTCTATAGAAAATTTTGTGAACGTTTTATTTCTATAGAAAATTTTGCCAAAATTTTATTTCTATAGAAAATTTTGTCAAAATTTTATTTCTATAGAAAATTTGCCAAAATTTAATTTCTATAGAAAATTTCGTCAAAATTTTATTTCTATAGAAAATTTTGTCAATATTTCATTTCTAAAGAAAATGTAGCCAAAATTTTATTTCTATAGGAAATTTAGCAAAAAATATATGTCTATAAGAAAAATTTTATGTTTATAGAAATGTTGTCAGTAATTTATTTCTATAGAAAATTTGCCAAATTTTTATTTCTATAGAAAATTTTTTCAAAATTGTATTTCTATATAAAATTTGTATCAAACATATACAAAATTTTTTTAAAGTTTATTTTTGTTGGCAAAATTCTATAGAAAATATTGTTAAAATTTTATATAGAAATGTTGTCAATAATTTATTTCTATATCATTTTTATTATTATAAAATTGTATTTCTATATAAAGTTTGTATCTATGCCAAATTTTTTTAAAGTTTATTTTTGTACAAAATTTTGGCAAAATTTTATTTCTATAGAAAATATTGTCAAAATTTTATTTCTATAGAAATTTTTGTCAAAATTTTATTTCTATAGAGATTTTTGTCAAAATTTTATTTCTATAGAAAGTTTTGTCAAAATTTTATTTCTATAGAAAATTTAAAAGTTTTGACGAAAATGGACCAAAATTAACCAAATTCCATTTAATCCGACCATCGGACCAAATTTAAAAATTTATATTTTTTTGGACAAATTTTGGTCCGATCGGACCAAAATGGCAACCCTGTTCGAGCTATTCGAATAATTTTCTAAAAGAATGGTTGTAAAATAAGTGCTCTTGGATGAAAACGAGCTTAACGAATAGGACCAAGGAGTGATTGCAGAAGAATTCCCCTGCGGCTCGAACCATGCGGACAAGCTCTAAGACACACTAACCCAGTTCCAAAGATTTTGTCTTTACACTTATGAATTCGGTATTGATTCAGAGTCAAAAAATCAGATTAATTGAATTAAGGATACATTTAAGACACAATTCTCTTTTTAATTTAAGTTTTGCGTACTTGATTTTAGAAAACAAAACCGCGCTGATGACAATTTAAATTTCCAAATTCACACTCGATTTTAATTAGAAATTATGCTTTGTTTTAAGTAAGAAATACTTTGAAATAAAGTGTCCAAAAACGTCTCCTGTTTTCAAACGCTTTTTCGCTTTGTAGTCAAAATACAAAAAGTCAACAAATTTAAAAACGTCTTCATTAATTTTGAAGAATTTTTCAGAATTCTTAAAGCCATGTTGACCTTGGTCAAACAAAACTTTCTTCGATAGAAAGATAAAAAGATTTCGGTTGAATCACTTAACTATAAGGATCAAACTACTTTTGGCAATGGAAACAAACTATATATCAGGGAAACGTCCTCTATGTTAAGCAAAATTCCCATTCGTATTTTAAGGACATAAAGTCTTTGTCCTCACGACAATATTTTTTTCCGTGTATGGTTAAAAAAAAAAAACTCTAGAGCTGCTCAGAATCTTTCTACGTTCAGCAAGGTGAACAAGCTCGAAGGAGAATTATGAAGAAAGCTTAGAACGAACGTTTTCTAATATTATCTATGTGATACGTGAAAAATATTATAAAAAGTAATAATAAAAGCCACATTATACGTAAAATATAAAGATATAACAAAATAATAATAACAAAAAACAAGAATATATGGCCGTAAATTCGGCCAGGTCGAATCTTATGTAGCCTCCAGTTCTACTAAAGCCTTTCATCTAAAATCGAATTGCTGGGGTTGTGGTAAAATTTACCAATGATAAGATATCTTAAAAAGTTGTCATAGTTAATATGGAGGCAGATTAAATATAAGTCATTTCAGTTTTTGATCGGATTTTATAAATAGGAGTCTATACCCAATTTGTGATCCGTAAGTAGTGCAAATTTGGATCATCTCCAATGAATTTTACATGGACTTGTCATGGGATGGAAGTACTCCAATTTTGGATTCTTTGCATTGTTTTGGAAGTTCATTTGAAGATGAAGAAATTAAAAAAATTAAAAAACAAAAATTTATTCTCCAATTTCACTTTTTATTTTTATCAGTATTTCTTGTTACACTTTTATTTTATTATTATCTAATTGTTACAAATTGAAAAACTTCTTCGCTTCCACCAGGGGTTAGGTTAGGTTAGGTGGCAGCCCGATGTATCAGGCTCACTTAGACTATTCAGTCCATTGTGATACCACATTGTTGAACTTCTCTCTTATCACTGAGTGCTGCCCGATTCCATGTTAAGCTCAATGACAAGGGTTTGAACCATGGTCTATTGGCACCATAACAGAATGCCATTGAACACACCACTAACACCACATACCAAATATAAACCGAATCAGATGAAATTTCCTTCTCCAAGTGGCTCCGCAAATCAAATATGGGGCTCGAATGAAATATGTTCCTCTAAGAGGCTCCCCAAGCCAAATGGCGGTTTATATAGGGGGCTAAAAGTTGCCCGTTTGCAATACCATTCAACCAACATTGATATCAACTACTTGTATAGAGTTTGAAGTTGATTGCATATTTCGTTCGGAAGTTATCGTGATTTCAACAGACGGATGTACTGACATAGCCAGATCGACTCGGAAAAATTGCCATTCGGAAACAAGACTTTGTCGTCCAAATAGAGTAATTCTCTTGATCCAAGTTGATCTTGAGAAGCTTCTCAAATAACAGGTTGGCTGATAAGTCCCCGGTCTGACACATAGATGGCATCGCTAGTATTAAATGCATATTATTTTTATACCCACTACCATAGAATGGTGACGGGGGTATAATAAGTTTGTCATTCCGTTTGTAACACATTGAAATATCGATTTCCGACTATATAAAGTATATATATTCTTGATCAGGGAGAAATTCTAAGACGATATAGCCATGTCCGTCTGTCCGTCTGTCTGTCGGTCTGTCTGTCTGTCTGTTGTAATCACGCTACAGTCTTCAATAATAAAGCAATCGTGCTGAAATTTCGCACAAACTCGTCTTTTGTCTGCAGCCAGGTCAAGTTCGAAGATGGGCTCTATCGGTCCAAGTTTTGATATAGTCCCCATATAAATCGACCTCCCGGTTTGGGGTCTTGGGCTTATAAAAACCTTAGTTTCTATCCAATTTGCCTGAAAATGGAAATCTAGAGGTATTTTATGACCACAAAGAGGTGTGCCAAAAATGGTGGGTATCGGTCCAGGTTTTGGTATAGCCCCCATATAGACCGATCTCCAGTTTTTACTTCTTGGCCGTCTAAAATCTGTAGTTTTTATCCAATTTGCCTGAAATTGGAAATCTAGAGGTATTTTATGACTACAAAGAGGTGTGCCAAAAATGGTGACTATCGGTCCATGTTTTGGTATATCCCCCATATAGATCGATCTCCCGATATGGGGTCTTGGGCTTATAGAATCCGTAGTTTTTATCCAATTTGCCTGAAATTGGAAATCTAGAGGTATTTTGGAACAGTAAAGACGTGTGCCGAAAATGGTGAGTATCGGTCCATTTTTTGGTATAGCCCCCATATATACCGATCTCCAGTTTTTACTTCTTGGGCGTCTAAAATCTGTAGTTTTAATCCAATTTGCCTGAAATTGGAAATCTAGATGTATTTTATGACCATAAAGAGGTGTGCCAAAAATGGTGAGTATCGGTCCATGTTTTGGTATATCCCCCATATAGATCGATCTCCCGATATGGGGTCTTGGGCTTATAGAATCCGTAGTTTTTATCCAATTTGCCTGAAATTGGAAATCTAGAGGTATTTTAGAACCCTTAAAAGGTGTGCTGAAAATGATTAATATCGGACCATGTTTTTATATAGCCCCCATATAGACCGATCTCCATATTTTATTCTTGGGCTTATAGAAACCGTAGTTTTTATCCAACTTGCCTCAAATTGGAAATCTAGAGGTATTTTAGGACCATAAAAAGGTATGCCGAAAATGGTGAGTATAGGTCCATGTTTTGATATAGCCATTAGATAGACCGATCTCCCGATATTACTTTTTGAGCTTCTAGAAACCGTAATTGTTGTCCACTCTGCCTGAAATCGAAAATCTGTAGGTTTTTAGAAATAGGTGTGCAAGAAATTATTTTATTTTTTAGGCTTCTAGAATCCGTAGTTTTTATCTAATTTTCCTGAAATGAGAAATCTAGAGGTATTTTAGGACTTTAAATGTGAGAGCCGAAAATGGCGTGTATTGGTCCATGTTTTGGTTTATTTCGCAAATAGACCGATCTCCCGATTTTACTTCTTGGGCTTTTAGACACCATAGTTTTTATCAAATTTGCAGGAAACTTTAAATCTAGAAGTATTTTAGGGGGTAAAAATCTACAGATGTTAGATTTTAAATCATGGCGTTATTTCATCGTTTTCTTGCACACTTGCACACGATGTTTATGATTCCTCTAAAACTCAAACAAATATGGTTCTTATAAATCCAGAATCTGATCTAGTCTTCATAGGTAAAATCTTTGAATTTATCTTCGGGACGTGTACTGGTTGAACTGATCTGCTTGTCACCAAATCCCTCTGAAATTTTCACAGGAAGCTATAATATTTGATTCATGGTGGTGGGTATTTAAGATTCGGCCCGGCCGAACTTACTACTTTATATACTTGTTATATAGTACCAACCTTCAAATGATTCGTTTCAAAATTTGAAATCAACAATAATTGATTGGTATGCAAAATTCAAGCTTGGTGAAATGAGCACGGAGGACGGTGAACGCAGTGGACGCCCGAAAGAGGTGGTTGCCGACGAAAACATCAAAAAATCCACAAAGTGATTTTGAACGACCGTAAAATGAAGTTGATCGAGATAGCAGAGGCCTTAAAGATATCAAAGGAACGTGTTGGTTATATCATTCATCATTTTGCTCTGTGCAAAATGGGTGCCGCCGCGCGAGCTCACATTTGACCAAAAACAACAACGTGTGGATGATTCTGAGCGGTGTTTGCAGCTGTTTACTCGTAATACACCCGAGTTGTTCCGTCGATATGTGACAGTGGATGAAACATGGCTCCATCACTACACTCCTGAGTCCAATAGACAGTCGGCTGAGTGGACAGCGACCGGTGAACCGTCTCCGAAGTGTGGAAAGACTCAAAAGTCCGCTGGCAAAGTACACCCAGAAAAAAGTGACCCCTTCTTTAAGTTAAAATGAACTCATTGTGAAGAAAGTTGAACTGCGTATAGCGCCAAAGACATTTTTATTGGTTTGAACGATGTGATTTTCGTAGAAATTAAGTAGAATGCATTCCATATATTAGTTAACATTTTCCTATATTTATGTACCACTATACTACAGAATGAACAAATTTAACTGAATTGAATTCATATATGGAATGATTTTATTGAACTTTTTTCATTCATTTGGACAAATCTTACATATTTGTGGTAAACCTTCTACTTCAAAGTTAGAACTGCTTACCTTCGTTTTGAAATACATTTTTATGTATTTATATAAGCAATTTTTCCTTCAATAAAAGACATGATTTATTAATACATTAAATATATTTATTTAGTATCAACAGCATCGACTGGCCTTGAAATATTAAAACACATTTTTTTTCTTCTTCTAGTACCTTTCACTTAGAAAAAGTTGCTGCCTAGCAATTTTGTCCACCTTTTACAATGTCAAAACCTACAAATATAAACAAAAAAATCCTAAACCAATTTTTTCACAAAAGGTTAGCGTCACTGAATATTACCTGATAATTGAAGATTCCAAAATGAAGTCGAATGAAGGGGTTGTTATACTGCTGGTGTTTTCTTTTTTTATAAACCAATTTACAAAAAAAACGAAAATTTTTCTCACTAATTTAAAATAACAAATATTTTATATATTTTATTTGTTTTTTGTTATATTAATTTACTATATTATATTTAACAATCTCTCAGTATACCATAACAACGCGATTCCAACTAAAAAAACAACCCACGCACAAACACATCGATTACATCGATGACAGGTATCGATTACAGGTAGATAAAAGAAATGTAGGAAATTTTCCTATATTCTAACAAGTGTGTTTCCTTAAATATTGAAAGGATTGACTACTTCTTAGTAGGAATGAACTAAAATATTTTTCTATGCCAAGTGTTATTCGCATGTATGATAAGCTTTCTATAATAAAGGAAGTCAGAATTATCATTTTATAAGAAATCTTACTAAATTTGAGGAAACTTGGTTTTAGTTCGGTTTTTGTTTATTTTTACGAATGATTTGTTATCAGTGAATGGAATTTTCTTTTTCAGTAGTAAATTCTTATACCCAGCGAAGAAAACAGTATTAGTAAAATGCCATGCCTTATTCTAGTTAATGAACTATTCCTTACTGCTTTCAATTTAGGATTTTTTTACTGAAACAAGTAAATTTTATTATTTCACACAAAAAATTAACTGAATGGAAATAAAATGGCTAAACAAAATTGATGAACATTTTTTCCTTTAGTTTCGAAGACACTTTTTTCTGGGTGTAATGGCCTCTGTTTTTGGGATTCGCATGGAATATTTTTTATCGATTATCTTGAGAAGGGAAAAACCATCATCAGATATGGGCCCCAGCGACTTTTTCTTGTTCTCAGACCTCAAAGGATGCTCGCAGGGAAAAAAATTTGGCTGCAATGAAGAAGTGATCGCCGAAACTGAGGCCTATTTTGAGGCAAAACCGAAGGAGTACTACCAAAATGGTATCAAAAGATTGAAAGGTCGTTATAATCGTTGTATCGCTCTTGAAGGGAACTCTGTTGAATAATAAAAACGAATTTTGACAAAAAAAAAAAAAATGTTTTTATTTGTTAGACCGGGGACTTATCAGCCAACCTGTTAATATTAAGCAATTCTGTACGGCACGTTTTCTTGCTTCCTCAGTTCCAATTTTTTTTCTTTGCTTTTAAAAACCAAGAAATGGAAAATAGCACTCAGACGCAATGGCAATATATGTTATTTAAGACACAATTCTCTTTGACTTTTGCGTATTCGATAACGGAAATGTGATTAGTGTTTTAAGTTGGTCTATCTTCACTCGGTAATCTTGGTTGAGGTATCAAAGCTTGACTAAATTATATGATACACTATACGAAAAAACTACGTTCCAAAATCGTGAACGGATGTTAACAAAATGAATCGAAAACATTTATGAAATATTCACGGATTCGTTCACGGGCAATCACGATTTTATTAACGGCTTTCTGTTTTTCTTTAGCCATGAAAAGTCTTAAAAATATTCGTTAGACGTTCTTATGTCAACTCCATCAGTGGTGCAATGGGCTCGGAACTCTGCACGTATGGGGCAGACAATCCAGATTCGAGTCACGGTAGCGCATTTTTTTTTTATATGAATTTTTTACCATTACGTGTTGAGATCATGAACGCGTGGTGTTGTTTTGACAACGCATGGTGTCATTTTATCATTGCCAGATTGCCCCCTCTGCTCTACGTTTGGCACCACATGGGTATTGATTCACTTTCAGGAACGAATCGTTTTGAACGGCGTGTTCATGATTTTTTCTATGGGTGTAGTAATATGAACCGCCGTTCGGACTAGACGGAAAGAAGTCCCTTGTTGTTGACAACAAAGAAGTTCATCACTTGTGGAATCACAATGGACTTAATAGTCCAAATGAGCCCAAAAAATATCGGGCTGCAATTATACCTAAACTAACATAAGCCTCATGTAAAGTTAAACTTTTTAAGTCAAGTCTACTACTTCTAAAGGCAGTAAAATACGTCTTCTACGATGAACAAAACCCACATTCGTATTTTATTTTAAGGACAATTAATCGTGGAGTTCCCGACAATATTTTTTTTAATCTAAAATAAATTACTTGACTTTTTCACTAATGAGTTTCAATAAAGGTAAAAGCCATATCAAAATTGCTGAATCATAACAACAAAAATGTACAAGAAAAACAGCTCTTCATATTCAGAGAAAAACTATGCAAGTTCAAAGGTTAATATTGCTCTTATTTCACACATAACAATAAAATAGATTTTATTGTTCAAATGTCCTCAGACTAAAATATTTCTCTTTTTGTTTCCCTCTGTCGAAGGAAATTTCTTAAATTTAAGATATTTTAGCGCTTGAGTCTCTTTAAAGAATCTCCCTATAGTTAATATTCTTTTCATACTTAAGGCCATCGTCCACATGACCCAGTGCATTAAGTGAGTAAATGAACCTAAGAGTTTAAGTTTCATTGTCGAAACACCTGGTGCATGACCATTTCTTTCCATTCTACAGACAGTCACACCTACTACGTGTGGATGTTTCAGGGTGAAAATGTATTTATTACGAAATCTCCTTTAAGCGTTTTTAGAGCCACATTAAAAGTGAAAACATAAAACGCATAGTTAACATAAATTCCAGATACTTTTTCTCGTTACTCTCCTCTCATTATTCAGTGCAGTTGTTTGTGGTTTTTGGTGTTAGTCCTTGTGGCCATACTTCCTTATTGCTACTGCTTCTGCTGTGGGCATTTGTTGTTCCTGTGTGTGGCCTTTGTTGTTGAATGACTCCTTATTTATGTTTGTGGTTAAGTTTTCAACTGATTCACTTACGGTTTTCCCATGCTCAGGTTCAATGTCTAGCTAACCCCCCCTCCCCATCACCGTTTTGGCTGTCTCCTGAGGAAAAGATATACAGATGCCTACTGAGTTATAATTGCCAGTTCAAACGCTTCAGTTGAGCTGGCTGGCATCGGCTACATTTCAGAGCGTGAGCGTGCTTAACACAGTACTTGCCAGGACATTTGATATTCATGTGGCGTACAACAGTCGGTATCATATAAGTCCACATGATGGACGGACGTTCGGTATTTTGAGGATGGAGATTGTGAATGAACTAAATTCTTGCACTTGATTCAAGTACTGAGGCATTTGTTTCCCTTGTTTTATCCGTCATCATCATCATCATCTTGAATGAATCTGTCCTTGTTTTGCCTAGCTTGGGGTAGTCTATCCTCTATCCTACAGTTTTCTACCAAGCAATGAACAGTGAATGCAAACTTCAAGATATATGTTTAATAGGACTGATTTATTTATTCGTGAGAAAATATTTTATTTAAACGATATTTATTAAATGTTTATTTTTAAATACTTTTAAATATTGGAAAACTAAATAAAATAGTTGTGAGGGAGCATACTGCCTTAGATATTTTGTTTAGGTCTTTGTCTTAGAGCCGACCGTCGACAAATTCTGTGTACATCCCGTGAGCTGCATCTATCTGTTTTTCCACCTACTAACGCAAACTTCCTTGGAATGATCAACGAATGCTCGGAATACAGCAGGATCCACATCATATGGGTGCCGGGATATGCCGGAATAAGAGGAAATGTAAAGACAAATAAACTCGCGACAGGAGTTAGGACACGTAGGGAACTGAACTTAGAGTACGCAAAGCCAATAGAGGCAACGTTGGCTGAGTTAGATGAATGGGCACGGAAGACACATAAAGCGATGTGAACCAATGCAATGGTCGGAAGTGCGACAAAATATTATGGGGTGATCCGGATAGGAAAAAGTTTAGAGAGCTAATCAAGGAAAGTAGGACGAGAGTCAGGAGAACGGTGGGAATAATGACCGGGCACCAAGAATTAATATCAGAATAGGAGCAACAGAGGATGGCTCATATAGGTCGTGTATTGAGGATGATGAGACCTTGGAACATTACCTTTGTGACTTCCCTTTCTGTACCAGGTAAAGAGTTAACTATATCGAGGAAAAGGTAATTCGGGACCTGGCCCAACTTGGAAACAGGAACGGCAATTCGTTAGAGAATAAAAGAAGATTACGATGAAAAGAAGCCGAATGCCGACTTAGATATATGTCAGCCATATGAAACAGGGCGAACTGAATTATCTTTACAACCTAACCTAACCTAATACTAACTTGAAGAATAAGTTGCATGTGGGAAATGTTTTCTTTGAATAGTAGATAACTCCATTATCTGGGTACCACAGCATAGATGGTACAAGCCTGGCTGATTTATAGAAATGCAGCCACCAAGATGCAATGGTTAGCAGGTTCGCCTTGCATAAAAAGGGTTATAATTTCAAACCCATTTTTGACCAGCGGTGGATTATCCCCTCTCTGTAATGCCGGTGATATTGCTAAGTTTTTTAAAACTTCCCCAAGGGGAAGCTTGCTTTCTATAGAAAATTTTGTCAACATTTGATTTCTAATTAAAATTTTCTTAAAATTTTATTTCTACAGAAAATTTTGTAAAAATTTTATTTCTATAGAAAATTTTGCTTAAATTTTATTCTATATCCTATAGAAAACACATTTTAATTTTTTTTATAGAAAATTTTGTCAAAATGTTATTTCTATAGAAAATTTTGTCAAAATTTTATTTTTATAGAAAATTTTGTCAAAATTTTATTTTTATAAAAAATTTTGTCAAAATTTTATTTTTATAAAAAATTTTGTCAAAATTTTATTTCAATAGAAACATTTGTCAAAATTTTATTTCAATAGAAAAATTTGTCAAAATTTTATTTCTAAAGAAAATTTTGTCAAACTTTTATTTCTAAAGAAAATTTTGTCAAAATTTTATTTTTATAGAAAATTTTGTCAAAACTTTTTTTTTTATAGAAAATTTTGTTAAAATGTTTTGTCAAAATTTTATTTTTATAGAAAATGTTGTCAAAATTTTATTTCTACAGAAAATTTTATCTAAATTTTATTTCTAAAAAAATTTTGTACAAATTTTATTTTTATAGAAAATTTTGTCAACATTTGATTTCTAATTAATTTTTTTTAATTTTATTTCTACAGAAACTTTTGTCAAAATTTTATTTTAATAGAAAAATTTGTCAAAATATTATTTAAATAGAGAAATTTGTCAAAAGTTTACTTCTATAGAGAATCTTGTCAAAATTTTATTTCTATAGAAAATGTTGTCAAAATTTTATTTCTATAGAAAATTTTGTCAAAATTTTATTTCTATAGAAAATTTTGACAAAATTTTATTTCTAAAGAAAATTTTGTCAAAATTTTATTTTATAGAAAATTTTGTCAAAATTTTATTTTCATAGAAAATTTTGAAAAAATTTTATTTCTATAGGAAATTTTGTAAAAATTTTATTTCTATAGAAAATTTTGTCAAAATTTTATTTCTGTAGAAAATCCTGCCAAAATTTTATTTCTATAGAAAATTCTGCCAAAATTTTATTTCTATAGAATTTTTTTAAATTGTATTTCTGTAGAACATTATGTCATAATATTATTTCTATCGAAAATTTTGTCAAAATTTTTTTTGTATACAAAATTTTGACAAAATTTTATTTCTAAAGAAAATTTTGTCAAAATTTTATTTTATAGAAAATTTTGTCAAAATTTTATTTTTATAGAAATTTTTATCAAAATTTTATTTCAATAGAATTTGTCAAAATTTTATTTCTATAGAATATTCTTCCAAAATTTTATTTTTATAGATTTTTTTATTGTATTTCTGTAGAACATTAGGTCAAAATATAATTTCTATAGAAACATTTGTCAATATTTTATTTCTATATTTGTCAAAATTTTATTTCTAAAGAAAATTTTGTCAAAATTTTATTTTTATAGAAAATTTGTCAAAATTTTATTTTTATAGAAAATTTTGTCAAAATTTTATTTCCATACAAAATTTTGTCAAAATTTTATTTCCATACAAAATTTTGTCAAAATTTTATTTTTATAGAAAATTTTGTCAATTTTTTTTGTATAGAAAATTTTTTCAAAATTTTATTTCTATAGAAAATTTTGTCAAAATTTTATTTCTTAAGAAAATTTTCAAAATTTTATTTCTGTAGAAAATTTTGTAAAACTGTGATTCCTATAGAAAATTTTGTCAAAATTTTATTTCAATTGTAAATTGTGTGAAAATGTTATTTCTATAGAAAATTTTGTCAAAATGTTATTTCTATAGAAAGTTTTGTCAAAATTTTATTTCTATCGAAAATTTTGTCAAAATTTTATTTCTGTAGAAAATTTTGTCAAAATTTTATTTTTATAGAAAATTTTGTCAAAATTTTATTTTTATAGAAAATTTTGTCAAAATTTTATTTCTCTAAAAAAATTTTTCAAAATTTTATTTCTATAGAAAATTTTGTCTAAATTTTATTTCTGTAAAAAATTTTTTCAAAATTTTTTTTCTATAGAAAATGTTATTTCTATAGAAAATTTTATTTCTTTACAAATTTTTGTCACTATTTTATTTCTATAGAAAATTTTATCAAAATTTTATTTCTATAGAAAATTTTGTCAAAATTTATTTCTATTTATGAATTGCCCTTTGGTTGTAGAGGAATATTTTGCAAAATCTACAAAAACATTAAAAATTCTACCAATATACCAAGCATTAAAAAATCTACAGTTTTTGGTAGAATTCTACCAACTGTGGCAACCGTGGTTCGGACTCCGCTATAAAAAGGGATGTCCTGCCATTTTATCTGACCTGGCCAGCTTAGACAATTTAAAGGGTTTGCCCATTAGCAGGAGACAATATTCATAGGCTTGTCTTAGGTGGCAACAGGGATTTATAGAAATTTAATTTGGTTTCAGCATTATTTCCGTATTTCAAACTATTTCTATTTTGATTCCACAGTTGATGAACCTTGTGCATGTGAATGAGGCCGCCCTATGTCTGCTCTATGACGAGGTCAAAACTGCGCTTCACATTACTTGTGAAACTACTTAGGGAACCCTTAAGCCTGTAATGCCCGATATATTTACCATTTGATAAAGTATTCAAGGTTTATGACTGCAATGTCTCTTGTCAAATTTTAACTAAGTTTTGTTAATATTTTATCAATTTTTGTTGTTGTCTTTATGTGTACTTTACTAAAAATTTCCCATTCGAACGAAGCCCATCAAATGGCGGGTATTTAAGGGTTAAGGGAACCAGGAAACCGTCTCTTGTTTCTTCTTCTTCTTTAAAACACTCAGAAATGTTACTAGAATTACAAACAGGAGATCACTGAAAACATTTTGGGGTTCTTCCCAAGTTGAGATTGAACCCATAGCCCTTTGTAATCAAGACGGGCATGCTAGCTGCTGCTTCCTGGTCGTTATTTACGCATATGGGGTAAATACATATAATATAATAATATCCCACTTCTTCTAATCGTTCTTAGTCACATGACTCTCATCTAGGTATCTTGTAAATGTTAAATACATCTGAGAAATTAAATTGTCATACATATACAAATTCTTAGAAGATTTGTATATGCATAACAATAACAATGGTTGAATTGTTGATATAGCCCCAAAATAAAAAGATATCCAGATTTAATTTATAAAATAATTTTCACCAAGTGGGTTATAATTTTGAATATGGGATTGTATTGGGGTGTCTGAAGATTATAGTGTAAGTAGGTAGCCCCTATCAAAAGCTAACTTCTTCAATTTCTCTCTTAAACTTCTAGTGCATTCCACTGTGCCTTGAGTTTTTCCTTCGTCGTTTGCTAGTTACTCTGTCACCCCTCTTTTTTTCTTTCGGGGTTTCTCGTTATTTGTATGCATGTCATTGTTTGGGGATATTACATTTGTTTTCGTTTTCGTTTTTTTTTTATTCTTCTTAAAATCTACTTCTTCTCTACGACTGGCCTTATCCTTGAAAAAGTGTTGGTTTTAATTGCTCCAAAGAATATAAAGATAACGAAGGTAGTAAAGGCTCAAACGCAAGTAAACAAAACATCCAACTCATTCACATTCTTTGCTACTTAACACTCTTTACTCATACATTGTATTTTTTTCGTCATTTCTTAACTGCAAATTAAGGCATAGAATACTGAGTAGGTAACTATAGAGAAAAAAGAAATCCCAGCAGATATTTCTTGTGTTTTTTTCCTAAGGATATCCGTGATTCCACCAATTCACCACAAGGCATACTTATTTATCCTTCTTCAAAGGACCATAACAACTATAAAGGTAAAATTTATAGAATCATTTCGATGTTAACAGAATAGCAGTTAGTTGAATTTTTCAATCCTATATAAGTAGGCCTATATATAAAAGATGGGATGAATATGATTTTATCTATCGATTTTGCGATATAGTCGTCATTTCCGAAGATTAAATACTAACGTCAAACAACACAGCTCACCACCATAAAATGTAATGAAACCCATAACATAGTTGGCTCGACTTGTTTAGCTTTAAAAATTGTTTATGATCTACAGGCAAAGCACCAATATTTTTTGATTTTTTAAATTCTATTGCTCTACAGACAAATATCGGAAATCATATCAAATTTAAGAATCAGTTTAATTTTGATCGAATTGGTTACCTTTGATACGAATTAGGGCCTTCAAACGGCCGGCAAAGCCATCACACTCTGCACGAAAATGGCATCTTGATCTTGGTCTGTATCAAACTTTTTTAGGTTTGCGACTGTCGCAAAGTTGTAAACGTCACATACGCGTCGCAAATGTAGAAAAAGTAACAAAAGTCGCAAACTCAAAATACTTTAGTCGCGTCAGCTACACAGCGAATTCCATGATATCCAAGACGATGGTATGTGCGAAGAAGTTTCAATTCTTAGGAATGTTCACAATTTTCGGTTTTATCCCTATTGCCTTTTGCACGAGTACAGGGTAACCGTGGCTTTTCTCGTCCTTTCTTAGCTTTAAGTAAGTAAGAAAATAGGCTTTACCGTGGGAAAACTTTCACAAATTTCTGCAGAAACTCACAGCGAATGCTGTCAAACTAAATTAAAAAATGTTCAGAATTTCTTCTATTCAAAATTAGGTTTACGACTTTTGCGTCATACGTATTATACAGTCGCAAGTGTACGTCGCAAAAGTCACAGTTTGTGACAGGCCAACCCTGATCTTGAGACGGTCGAAACTATGGTATTTTTTAGTACCAATATTACTATGAAAAATGTCCCAGGCGAAAAAGTTCAACGAAATGAGACCCGTACATTTTGGTGGCTTTTGTGAGCAGTTTTGCCAGTATTTTTCTAGCTCTTGTTCCAATTGGAAGGCTTTCATCTCCAAAAATCCTCAACGTAACCCTCTAATGCCCAAGCCCGCTTTAGGCGGTCTTCATTTTATAAGGAAGCTATTAGTAAAACACATCTCAAGACAACAAAAATGGATAAAATAAAAAGAAAAAAGCTTTGCAGCATATACTGAATTTTACCGCATACATTTTTCTTGTTTACTTTTCTTGCTTTCGTGTCGCTAACATTGAAAATTTAATCAGCTGGCAAAAAATTGGGGCATTAGAGGGTTAAATAAAAATTCCTCGTGGAGGAACAGTGCATTAGAAATTTCTTAAGAATCAGACAAAAGGTATAAAGTCTTCGCCATGTCAACATTTCTGATCAGAAATTCAGGAGACTTGCAATCAGAATATTATTCAATACAAACTGTCATCAGAATATTAATTTAATTATTTTCTCAGGCAAATTGCCTTTTAAATGCTCGAGAAATGAAAATGAGTGATAAACCATATTCATCATATCTATATTTATATATTATATTTATATATTTATATATGGTCTAAATCAGGGTTTTACTTATAGAAGCCGATAATATTTAGATCTGAATCCCTTCGAATATGTTTAACAATAGTAGGAAAATGTTTTGACGAAGTAGAGTAAATTGTAAATTAACACTAGGACCCTTGAGTCCGTTTCTAGTCCATTTGAAATACTCTGGGACCTAATTCAATATGAACGATGTCAAAAACTCTCCACTAGGCTTGCCAGATGGCAGGGATTCGCTTGGATTGTCCTGGAATTTAGTCTCCAAGAAGTGCCCGGAAACTTTCATAAAATTTGCCAAAAACCCACGAATTTTAATTATTCAAGGCAAAGGTTTTAATTTTTCCCATTTCTTAAAAAAGAAAACGATTTGAAATTAAATCGCTTTTAAAAATATTTTTGGTTTTGGATTTTCAAACTTTTTAAATGTAAATTTGTCTGTCAGATTTTGTACCATTTAAATCAAACACATCGTTTACAGAAACAAAACAAATTACGATCACTATCTTTCGTATCATCAGCTGTCACTTAAGCAGTAAATGTAAAAAATATACGCAAATATTTATTTGTACAAATTATAATAATCAGTTTATGGTTAGTGTCCAATTCTATTCAAGCCTGTATTGTCTGCCAACATATTAAAGTTCGATTTTATCCCCATCACTACCATAGACTCTTCAGTGACATTAACTGTGGTGAAATATACCCAAATCCATGTCAATGGCAATATCCAAATTCCCAGTATCGAAAGGCACAAAAAAAATCAGCGATTGCCACCTCAGAGCTAAATTTTGTTTGCCATAACCGAAAGTAATATGCCAGTAAATATGAGTTTAGGCTTCCGACTTTTAAGAAACAACATTTCTAAAAATCTCGACGTTTGATCTAAAATCATTGCAGCCATCTTGGAAAAATATTTCAGAGGCTTCAACATATTTAGGAATTTCAAAGTCTGCAGACGATAACGGCTAAGACATGATAAAATATGGGCAACTATTTTCGAAAAATGTGACTGTTTTTGCTTGTCCAGACATATCACGGAATGTACGACGCAATGTCCTGCATTTCGGCAACCATCATCTGGCAACCCTACTCCCCACACTTCTAAAAATTTCGTCAATTCAACAATTTCGTCACCACCATCTGCTGCAGAAATGTTTGTGTTCCCAGGACTTCTATACCACATTCGGGAAATATTCCTGATATTATTCGGTATTTATTTTGACCTCAGGGTTGATGAGCGACTCCAGGGTCGGGAACGGCCACCGGACGTTAAGGCGGCCATTGGTCGTAATCGACGGTGACCTATTTGACAAGCAAGCCAATTATATTGTTTGTTCATTAACTGCACAATTTGGAATTGCTCGGAGAAATCCCAATTCGATAACAGGTTACTTTTGTGTAGGCGAAGCAACTTCTTGGCTCTTTTCCATATAGCTTTTTTGTGTATTGGTGAGCTCTTCCATTTCTCGTCAACTTTCCGATCAAGCTCATTTTAAAATATGTGTTGCATTCATTCTCATGATATGCTCAGTTCACGAGCAAGATTTTTGTTACTGTGGCATGGATTTTGGTCAAATCTGGCCTTTATTTTTCGCATCACTTACGCTGTCGGTACCGTTGGTTTTCGTCCACTTTTTGGACGCGATGTAGCACTGCCAGCATTACGATACTGGAAGTACGAGAAACAAACGATTTATTCTCATTTAAATGCTGAAGGGTCTTAATGATATTCACTTGTGGTTTTCCAGCCAAATATAAAGCAATCTCACTATCATGCTTGGCTTCAATCACTAATACCTTTATTTATTAATACAATAGATCAAAGGGGTTTTGTAAGCTTATATACAATAAAATCAACTGTCACTGGAATAAATCTATCTGCTGTTAGACAAGCGCTTTAGAAATGATGGCAACCTACATTATGTTGTAATACATATCATTGACCCTGTAATGGCTATCCAAAACACCAATATAAATAGAGATCCTTTGCTTTGTTTGTAATCAAATCTCATTTCATTTTATCCTTTTGCATTGTATTGTGTTTTTTTTTTGTCTTCCAATCCATCACAACCTTAGCCTTGATATCGCATTGCATTTTAATTGCTGCCTTGTTGCAAAATTTTCATTATCATTGCGAAGGGCAAAGCTATCACACATCTGCGATTATTCATTGCTTATATCCCTTTGGGATGTATTAATGCTAAATGCATTTGCGTTTATTTAAGTGCGTGCTTGGGAGTTATTCCGTGGATTCATTGCAGTTTGCAAGTGCGAACAAAAAAAAAATGCAATTTTATTTCACAACTCGTTTCGTTTTTGTCTGGCCAACATATGCCGTTTTCTCTGTTTGGTTGCATGCGCAAATCATTATTCTCATTGCAGCAATGCGATTTCAATGCCAAATACATGCACTAAATGTGACCCCAGGGCTTTGTTATTAATTTCATAAATTGCATGCCATAGTCCAAGGGAAACTAAAGTTCAATGGCATTAATGCAATATGGGAGAGTCTTTAATTTTTCTTTTTGCTATTAATTTAAAATTATGGAAATTTATGTCATTGCCTTCTGCAGAATATAGGACTTGATAGTAAATTGCTTTTGAGTCCTGAGGTCAGAGGAAGTAGTTTTCAGACCACCCACGAATTTATAGGCAATTTGTAAACTTGGGTTAAAACAAACCTAATCAGATCGAAAAATTGAAGCATATGTCTTAAGAAAACAAAAATTAATCGTCAGGACTAGATGGTTATGGGCGAAGAAACTGACGGCCATTTTCATGTAGCTCCGTTAGGCTTTAACTGCCAGTTAATAGAAAGTAAATTGCAAATATCTTCTCTCTGGTTAACTTTAACTGAAAAATTTTCGTCAGTTAAGTTCCTAACTGGCCTATGGAATATAAAGGCAAGAAGACAGCTTCGTCCATAATACGGTTTAAAAGTTGGTTAGTTAACGGACCACTAACGGAGCTTTATGAAAATGGGGGTGAGTCTATTAAAAAATTCTTCGATAAACTGTCGGTAAATTACTATGAATATAGGCATTAATGTGTAATATGGGAATTGTAATGAGAATCAAAACTTGAATTTTAAAATTTTCGATTTTTTGTTTTTCAAATTTGAAAGAAAAATTTTTTCACATTTTAAAGGATTGACAAAATCAAAATTCGTCTGCTGACGTCGTGATTTTTGATTTTTTCCCAGCAAAAACTAGAAGAAAGAAGATCAATTAATTTTTGGTGGTACACAATCATTTCTTTGCCAGTTGTCTTCGAAGAAATCAGGAAAACCAACTGCCGAAGATGGATCACTCTTTACCTTTCACTATCGAAATAAACCTAATGTTAAAAGCTTTAATTTTTCTCCTGTTTTTATTTATAACAGGTTGGCTGATAAGTCCCCGGTCTGACACATAGATGGCGTCGCTAGTATTAAATGCCTATTATTTTTATATAGTACCAAGCTTCAAATGATTCGTGTCAAAATTTGACGTCTGCAAGTCAATTAGTTTGTGAGAGCGTCTGTTGTGAAGCAACTTTTGTTATTGTGAAAAAAATTGAAAAAAGGAATTTTGTGTTTTGATAAAATACTGTTTCCTGAAGGGAAAAATACGGTGGAAGCAAAAACTTGCTTTGATAATGAGTTTCCGGACTCTGCCCCAGGGAAATCAACAATAATTGATTGGTATACAAAATTCAAGCGTGGTGAAATGAGCACGGAGGACGGTGAACGCAGTGGACGCCCGAAAAAGGTGGTTACCGACGAAAACATCAAAAAATCCACAAAATGATTTTGAATGACCGTAAAATGAAGTTGATCGAGATAGCAGAGGCCTTAAAGATATCAAAGGAACGTGTTTGTCATACCATTCATCAATATTTGGATATGCGGAAGCTCTGTGCAAAATGGGTGCCGCGCGAGCTCACATTTGACCAAAAACAACAACGTGTTGATGATTCTGAGAGGTGTTTGCAGCTGTTAACTCGTAATACACCCGAGTTTTTCCGACGATATGTGACAATGGATGAAACATGGCTCCATCACTTCACTCCTGAGTCCAATCGACAATCGGCTGAGTGGACAGCGACCGGTGAATCGTCTCCGAAGCGTGGAAAGACTCAAAAGTCCGCTGGCAAAGTAATGGCCTCTGTTTTTTGGGATGCTCATGGAATAATTTTTATCGATTATATTGATAAGGAAAAAACCATCAACAGTGACTATTATATGGCGTTATTGGAGCGTTTGAAGGTCGAAATCGCGGCAAAACGGCCCCATATGAAGAAGAAAAAAGTGTTGTTCCACCAAGACAACGCACCGTGCCACAAGTTATTGAGAACGATGGCAAAAATTCATGAAATTGAAAATTCATGGGCTTCGAATTGCTTCCCCACCCACCATATTCTCCAAATCTGGCCCCCAGCGACTTTTTCTTGTTCTCAGGCCTCAAAAGGATGCTCGCAGGGAATTTGAATTTGTTATATATGAATTTATTGTGAAAATTTGATTCGTGAATTGTAACCAAAATGACTTACGAAAAGCGCTATTTAGGTTATAAAATCTTTCGAAGTGTGAGCAAAAATACAAAAAAGAATCGGAAAAAATATCAGCTATAGTTTTTGTATGAAAATGATCTCAAAATTTCGTATTTTTCGTTTATTGTTAAAGAAGTTTCTAAAAATCCATTTTGGTGTCGTTTTCGAATGTCCACTAAAGTGGACATCGGTAGTGAAAGGGTTAAACTTCTCGTCTAAGCGTGCAATAAAATCCTATGAAAAAATGCTTTTGATTAGTAATCTAAATTTTGTAGATTTGTACGCCCATTTTCGTACCACCTATTTGTCTTGGCCAGATCTAGACAAATATGATTGTAAAATCACCGCTAAGCAGAAGAGATTGTAAAAATTAATCAAATTGTTCTCCAATACATATGTATCGCGCGTTAAATCATAAATGATCTTTTGTACAATTGCATAGGTTAGGTTAGGTTAGGTGGCAGCCCGATGTATCAGGCTCACTTAGACTATTCAGTCCATTGTGATACCACATTTGTGAACTTCTCTCTTATCACTGAGTGCTGCCCGATTCTATGTTAAGCTCAATGACAAGGGACCTCCTTTTAAAGCTGAGTCCGAACGGCGTTCCACATTGCAGTGAAACCACTTAGAGAAGGTTTGTAACCCTCAGAAATGTCACCAGCATTACTGAGGTAGGATAATCCACCGCTGAAAAACTTTTGGTGTTCGGTCGAAGCAGGAATCGAACCCACGACCATGTGTATGCAAGGCGGGCATGCTAACCATTGCACCACGGTGGCTCCATTGCATAACTGGCTTTATATTTCCCATACTTTTATACCCTACCCCACACTGTGGAACAGGGTATTATAAGCTAGTGCATATGTTTGCAACACCAAGAAGGAGTCGAGATAGACACATGGTGTCTTTGGCAATAATGCTCAGGGTGGGCCCTGAGTCGATCTAGCTATGTCCGTCCGTTGGTCTGTGAACACATTTTTGCGATCAAAGTCTAGGTCGCAGTTTAAGTCCAATTGACTTCAAATTTGCACTCTGATTTACGTGAAATTTTGCACAGGGAGTGGAATTAACATGCTAACTAACTAGCTAAATTTCGTTTTAAAACCGGTTTACAGTTCTTTCGCCCGATTTAAACTCATATAACTGCAGAGACCGAAGTTTTACCCCGATTTACGTGACACTTTGCAGAGGGAGTAGAATTAAGATTCTGGATATGTATGCCAAATTTGGTTGAAATCGGTTCAGATTTCGATGTAAACCTTCCCCCACTGCCTTTGTAAATTTCAAGAAAACTGAAGAATTTTTGTTTTTTTTTCAGTTTTAGAGGAGGTCCTCCTCCCCGACCAAATATCGAAAAGTGATGTAGCGTATCTTTTGTAAACGTCCCAGAAAATGTCAAGTGTCAAATTATAAGCCCAAATTTCAAAAAGCAGGGCAAGAGGCGGCCCCTCTTCCGTCCAAATAGCACAAAATCTGGTATGAAATATTAATATCGTAACCTCTCCGCAGTCCTCTGTAAATTTCAAATTACTTGGTAATGTTTAATTGTTTCTCTGTATGTACTTAAGAGAAGAGGATGTCTCCCTATGCCCTGATATTTTTCCCTAACCAAATATTAAAAAATCAGGAACCTGATATAAATTTCATAACCTCACCCATTGTTTCCGTAAAATTTCAGTTTTGTTTTCACTGTACCTTAAGAAAAGTCGGTCAATGGGGGGGGGGGGGGAGGGGACCTCCCACGATCAAGTATCGAAAAATAATGTAGCGGATCTTTGTCTACATGCCAACCCCAACCATCAATGGAAATTTCAATCAAAATTTGTCCAGATCTAAACCTTTACGATATATAGATTGGATATGCTATCGAAAATGTTGATCTACAAAGTGGTGCTGGGTATAATATAGTCGGCTCCGCCCGACTTTAGACTTTCGTTACTTGTTTTTAATAACATTGTGTTACGTCTCAGGGTGTATCCGATTTAAATTTTAATTCTAGAAATTTTGTAGAAGAATAAAAAATTGTCTATATGTGTATATATGTGTATATGGGAATATAATATGAGATGGTGACAAAAATTTTGGTATACATAGTTGTGAAAAGTATAATATAGTCGGCCCTGGACTGACATTGATTTGGACAATAGTTTTTTTTTATATTTGGCAAAAGATAATGATCATTCCTTAATTTTAGAGAGCCTAAATAAGTGACATCCTTGGCTCGGAACATAGCACGTATATATATATATATATATATATATATATATATATATATATATATATATATATATATATATATATATATATATATATATATATATATATATATATATATATATATATATATATATATATATATATATATATATATATATATATATATATATATATATATATATATATATATATATATATATATATATATATATATATATATATATATATATATATATATATATATATATATATATATATCAAACAGTTATATATTCTATGTAAAATTAATCTGGATTTCAATTGTCAGGCTTTAAAAATTCCCAAATACATAACAAACATATTTATGGCATAATTATAATAAAGTTTGTGTGGTACTTTTATATATTTTTAATTTACCTTTAATATATACCGCGAGCTAAACAAAGCAAATTAAAAACCAACTCCACTTCTAATTTTGTTTTTAACAAAGGTAGCCAATTTCCCCTCATTCAGTCGGTTTATATCCCCTCTTCACAAATGCAATAAAAAAAATATTGATTGTGCCCAAAAATAAAAAAAGAAGATTTACTCTACCCTATATATCTATTCCCCAAATGCATTAGCAACTAGAGCTGAGAACATCATTTTTTCCACGTTCATTGGATGAGTGTATTCACAGAGTAGCAATGTAGTACAGTACATCTCTGCTAATATTAACAACTTTCATTGTTTATCCAAAAAAAAAAAAAAAAAAAAATACACTACACTCCTCCATCAACAATGAAAGGACAGAAATTCGGACGGACTTTGGCAAATATAGAGAAAAAGGAGGAAACAAAAGCCAATGTTGATTAGCATGACTCTGGGGCTTTATAACCAGAAAAATGCAGTGCAGCGTAAAGACTATACAGAGTGTATTTTCATGTGTCTGTGTAGTCTACAATAGTGTAGTGTGGGTGTCTGTGTGTGTTGGTGTTGTTGTTTCCGTTGTTCTAACACTTACACACTCTCCTGTAAACGAATTTAATATACATATGTTTTCATATATTTGGGTGTAAATATGTGTTTTGTTTGGAAATTTAGGTAAGTGATTGCATGTGGGTGTGAGGATTTTGCCTCGAGTACTTGATGAGGAAATCGTCCAACAAAAGAAACAACACATATGAGATAAGAATGGGTTACAAAATTAGACCCTCAAAGAATCCTTTTATTCCCAGTTTGAAAATATCCGTCCGTCTGTCTTAATCCATTGATTGTTAGATTGCTATGCAATTGAAAGAAATGTTCTAAACGCTGAGGTTTAATTAGCTGACCATGTGTGATAAATTGAGGCAGTGTAATAACACCATTGCCTTTCATAGTAAACGATGATTCCATTGGACTGGGCAGCAAAGGTATTAAGGTAGTAGGGCACTCGGATGACATAGTAATATTGGTATTGGGAAAATTCCTATATATGATCTCACATATGTTAAGTGAGTCTTTACAGTATCACTCAGACTAGACTAGAGGATGTGGACTGGGTGTTTACCCTAGAAAAAACAGAGCTGCAACTCTGCAATCGAATTACTTGGGTTGCGGTAAGACTTGGCAAGGTATCTTAAAATTTCCTAACACCGTAATATATACCACATAGTCCATACGTGGTATATATTAAACTAAAAAAGGCCGATTAACTACGTATATAATTAAGTTTAAAGTTTCTATAGAAATAAAATAAAATAAAATTTTGACAACATTTTCTATAGAAGTAAAATTTGGAAAAAATTTTCTATAGAAATAAAATTTGGAAAATTTTTTCTATAGAAATACAATTTTGACAAGATTTTCTATAGAAATAAAATTTTGACGAAATTTTCTATAGAAATAAAATTTTGACAAAATTTTCTATAGAAAAAACATTTTGACAATGTTTTCTATAAAAATAAAATTTTGGTAGATAATTTTTGGCTCGAGTGGCAACCATGATTATGAACCGATATGGACCACTTTTTGTGTGATAGGGGATCGGCTATATATAACTATAGCCCGATATGGACCAATTTCGGAATGGTTATTAGCGGCCTTATAATAACACCACGTTGCAAATTTCAACCGGATCGGATGAATTTTGCTCCTCCAAGAGGCTCCGCAGATCAAATCTAAGGATCGGTTTATATGGGGGCTATATATAATTATGAACTGATATGGACCAATCCTTACGTGTTTGTTAGAGACCACATTCTAACACCATGTTCCAAATTTCAACCGGATCGGATGAATTTTGCTCCTCCAAGAGACTCCGGAGGACAAATCTGGGGATCGATTTATATGGGGGCTATAGATAATTATGGACCGATATGGACCAATTCTTGCATGGTTGTTAGAGACCATATACTAACACCACGTACCAAATTTCAACCGGACCGGATGAGTTTTGCTCCTCTAAGAGGCTCCGGAAGTCAAATCTGGGGATCGGCTTATATGGGGGCTATATATAATTATGGACCGATATGGACCAATTTTGGCATGGTTGTTAGAGACAATATACTAACACCACGTACCAAATTTCAATCGGATCGGGTGAAAATTGTTCCTCCAAGAGGCTCCGAAGGTCAAATCTGGGGATCGGTTTACATGTGGTCTATATATAATTATTGACCGATTTGGACCAATTTTTGCAAGGATATTAGAGGCCGTATATAAACACCACGTACCGAATTTCAACCGGATCGGATGAAATTTGCTCCTCCAAGAGGCTCCGGAGGTCAAATCTGGAGATCGGTTTACATGGGGGCTATATATAGTTATGGACCGATATGAACCAATTTAAGCGTGAATGTTAGAGACCGTGTACTTACATCACGTACCAAATTTCAACCGGATCGGATGAAATTTGCTTCTCTAATAGGCTCCGCAAGCAAAATCTGAGGATCCGTTTATATGGGGGCTATACGTAAAAGTGGTCCGATATGGCCCATTTGAAATACCATTCGACCTACATCAATAGCAACTACTTAGGCCAAGTTTCAAGTCGATAGCTTGTTTCGTTCGGAAGTTAGCGTAATTTCTACAGACGGTTGAACGGACATAGCTAGATCGACTCAGAATTTCACCCGACCCAAAATATATATACATTATGGGGTCTTAGAGCAATATTTCGATGTGTTACAAACGGAATGACAAAGTTAACATACCCCCCATCCTATGGTGGAGAGTATAAAAAAGATAATAGCTTCTGAATTTCAAGCGGCGAGTTTGATTCTCTCGAAGTCAGTAAGATACTTGGGAGTTTTCTAGGACTCGAAACTGAGGTGGATGGAAAATACCGCGAAGGCCTATGCCGCATTTACTCTTGTCAAAAATTAGTCGAGGAATGTGTCCTTTCCTTCCTAGTTGCCTTTAAGCTGCGGTTATAAGTCATGTTGTTCCATATGGTGTGTGCCCAGTTATAATGTCAGTTAAAGGTCTTAATTCCTGTCTGTACATCGCCATCATAAATTTGCAATTCCTACGGTTCTTTTTATCCCATATCAACTTGGTTTGCTCGCAACCTTCCGAAGAGAACCAAAGTCCTTTTTTTCTTTTAGGCTCTCACCGATCTGAGGGTGTGTAGCTTAAGAAGCATACTCGTCTTCATCGGAGCCTCTGGTTGGATTTTTTAAACGACTTTATGGAAGACGGATACATTTGGAGTTCTTGAGCGTCGTTAAGGATGAGAACTTCAGGAAGAAGAAGTTGAGACATTTACCTTGAGGAATCACGTTCGACTTAAGTGGACATCAATACGACCCAAGAATTGTTATCATCCTCTACAATCTAAACCAATCTAAAGTGGGGTTTAGGTGTATTTTATAAATTATAATCGTATTTAGTTCCACCTTCCAAAATTATTCAATAAAATTACGAATGCTCTTCGTTTTGCTATTTCATCATTCCGGAACCCTTTATTTTACAGCATGTATCGACTGAAGTGTTAGTATATGATTTTACAAGAAGTAACAACTCATCATCAGCTCCAACAGCTCTGCGAAAAATGAAATCAGCAAAAAAAAAACTGAAAATGAAAAGGTCCCACAGAGAGCTCTCGAAACTTTTTCATACTGCCTGCTTGACTGTCTGACTACAAGCCATCGAAATTATGGTGGCTTTTGCTACAGGCCACCCTGATGAAGCTCTATTACCAAAACCCTTGTACGATATGGTTTCCATTCTCATTCACAACTCTATACCTGGCACCCTATTACCACAGCAAATATTTGCACACTTTTGTCGAAGGCAAAACCGGCATGGGAAGCGGCTAGGCCTCCAAAGTGTGAGGACGAAGAATTGGGCCATAGATTTCGTCTCTTGCAGGATAATAACGACGATGCTGATGATGTTGATTGAGGTGCTACTGCAGCGTACTTGAAGAAAACTTTAACAATAAACATTATAATAAAATTCATCTCATATTAAAATTATTATGCTGTTGCTGCAGCTTCTGCTTCAAATTTTTCATCAGAATCATATAGTCTGGCAGGCGTTTGAGCTGCTTGAAGTATAAGTGAATTTTGTAAAGAGTTCCTGAACAATTCATGGTAATTGCCTGTGTAAAATCCAGAGGGCGTCTATGTGCATACTATTCAAGTGGCATCATCAATTGCTGCCGAACCAAACCAACTCGAGAGATATGCGTAAGATGATAGCAGGTTACCTTTGACTCACCCTACATTGGTGCCAAAATATGAAAATACAATGCAATGCTGGGACAACCTTTTGGATCTAGGAGAATTGTGGACATTAGATCTTTGTCATAGTTTCTTAGCATTGTACCACAGTGGTTCAAAGCAACAAAAAATAGAAAACACCAGAGTTAGGGATTAGGGAGGTTTGGTTTAATGTCTATGCTCAAATTTTATGTGAGTAAGCCTACTAAGACCACTTTGACAATGGTGACTCTTTCATTCAAATAGATTTCCATAGAAAAGGTAGGATAAAAAAAAAACTAAAATATATAAATAAGTAAATACGACCGAAATTTAGGCCAGGTCGTATCGTGTGTTCCCTCCATCACACAAAGTTCCGTCGAAGACTGTCATCCGTAATCGAATTACTTGGGTTTGTCGATGACCCTGTATCATAAGCCATCTTAAAATTTTTTACTAAATTGTAATTTAGTCCATATGGAGTCTTTGTGTTAAAAAAAGTATATGCAGCCGTAAGTTCGGCTGGGCCGTATCTTAAATACTTACCACCATGAATAAACTGTAGGAGTTCTCTCTGAAAACCCCACGTCATAGCAGGTTACTTGAAAGTTTATTGAATTTCAAGATTGATTCAGATGGTAGGCTTCCCGAAGTTAATGGGGATTACATCATATTCTGGATATGTAAGAAAAATTTTTGCTTGAGTTTTAGAGCAATCTTAAACATCTCGGGTTAGCGTGAAAAAAAAAACAAAAGAATAACGCATTCAATTGAAATCTAAATTCTGCAGAATTTCACCCCAATTATTCGAATGGGTACAAGAAGTAAAATGTGGAAATAGTTTATTTAGTTTTTGGCAATGTGGATGACCAGTGGAACATATATTCCCTCAAGATGTGGAATCGGGAGTTCGGTCTATATTGAGGCTTCAACCAAACATTCGATATAGATTTTTGTGGACCTAAAATACCTCTAGATATCTAATTTCAGGCAAATCGGCTAAAATTGTGGTATATTGAAGCCCAAGAAGCAATATTGGGCGATTGGTCTATATGGAAGCTATACCAAAACATGGACCAACACACCATATTCGGAACATTTACATGTGAACCTAAAATACCTTTAGATTTCCAACGTACACAAAAATTATTAGAGTAAAGAAAACTTTCTCTAAACAGAATAATTCCATGGACTATAATAAAGTTAAATTGACTTTAGTGAAAGAGAGAGTTCACTTTTTTTTTTGAGTGTATGGACAAACATCAAGTACCAAATGTTAGTCAGAGCGGATAAGATATACCCTTTCAAGAGGCTCCGGAGGTAATTCTGTACCCATATGGACCAATTTTTGCATGGTACACCCTCATAAAAAATCGCTTCTGTAACATATACTCCCAAACATATTTTGCTTCAAGCATATACATTTTTGGGTATTGCCCAATCATTTATATGTTTGATCTCTTCCAATATATAATATGTTTGAAAGCATATTGGTCTAAACAATATATGTTTGGGTAGTCTAAGTTCCAAATATTTTGTATTTTTGCATCCAAATTCAATAATGTTGTCTTCCAAAAACCAATATGTTATTTTGTGAATATATAATATGTTTGGAAGCATTTTGCACCCAAAAATATTATATGCTTAAAAAAAATTCTCCCAAACAATATTGTGCTCAAAATTTTATTTATTTATTTATATATTTACAATCATAATGAATTATGAAAATAAACAGTTAATATAGGTTCTAACAACATAGGTTTTCGACCTGAATGCTCAAAATTTTGTTTCTGCCTAATTGTATATTCCCCCACATCTTTCTCACTTCCACGACATTTTTTAGTTCTTAGCACCTTTTTCTGTAATACAAACATTGTAGAAGAAATTATTCAATTTTTTTTTTTATTTTAATTTTACCTTTTGCCGGACGGGGATTCGAACAGCGGACCACACAGTTTGTAAGGATCAAAGAAGTAGCTGATCAATTGCCCAAGGAATAATAAAATGTTAATTTTGTAATAACAAGCAACAACCACCAACTTAATTCAATATCGCTCCCTGTTAAATAGCGCTCCAAGCTACTAAACACATATATGTTTATAGGCTATTTCTAAATTAATATATGTTTGCATCCAAGCATATTATATTTACAAACATTTTATGTCCCAAACATAATATGTTCTAAAATATTAACATATATGTCCCAAACATGTTATGCTAGTTTATGAACATTATATGCTTGCACTCAAAAATATTGTGTTTAAAAATTTGTGTTCCAAACATATAATGTTTATAGCCAAACATATATAAAAAACAGTCTTTTTCATCCGTGTAGTTACACCATACACTGAAATTTCGTTCCGAACAGAAGTTACTCTTCCGAGAGGTTCCGAAGTCAAATCTTTTGTATTCCCCTTCCTATGATGGCGAGTGTACAAAAGATAAATCTAAAGAGTAGTTTTGACAGTATTAAGAAAATAAGAGTTTAAATTAAGGTGGTATCATGGGAGCAACCGTGGTGTAATGGTTACCATGACCGCACAAAAACACCAATGCAGTTATTATAATGAGTTATTACAATTAAAAATTAATTCGATCAATTGAATTCGTGTTTGAATCTGACTGTTAATAACATGGTTCTGTAGTATATAAATTTTAGGATACGCCATTTACATAATATTAAGGACAATTTTCTTTAAAATACAGAAATTTAATGAAAAGAAAGTTAATAATATCTGCTTATTTTGATACCCTCCACCATGGGATGGGGGGTATATTAACATTGTCATTCCGTTTGTAACACATCGAAATATTGCTCTAAGCCCCATAAAGCATATGCATTCTGGGTCGTGTTGAAATTCTGAGTCGATCTAAGCATGTCCGTCCATACCACCGTCCGTCCGTCTGTTTGAATCACGCTAACTTCCGAACAAAACAAGCTATCAACTTTAAACTTGACACAAGTATTTGTTATTGATATAGGTCAGATGGTATTGCAAATGGGCTATATCGGTCCACTTTTACGTATAGCCCCCATATGAAGGGACCCCCAGATTTGGCTTGCGGAGCCTCTAAGAGTAGCATATTTGCTACGTGGTGTAAATATATGGCCTCTAACAACCATGCAAAAATTGGTCTATATCGGTCCATAATTATATATAGCCCCCATATAAACCCATCCCCAGATTTGGTTTGCGGATCTTCTAAGAGAAGCAAATTTCATCCGATACGGTTGAAATTTGGTATTTGGTATAAGTATTTGGTCTCTAACAACCATGCAAAAATTGGTCCACATCGGTTCATAATTATATATAGCCCCCATATAAACCGATCCCCAGATTTGCCCTCCGGAGCCTCTTGGAGGAGCTAAATTCATCCGATCCGGTTCAAATTTGGTACGTGGTGTTAGCATGCAAAAATTGGTCCATATCGGTCCATAATTATATATAACCCCCATATAAACCGATCCCCAGATTGGACCTCCGGAGCCTCTTGGAGGAGCAAAACTCATCCGATCCGGTTGAAATTTGGTACGTGGTGTTAGTAAATGGTCTCTAACAACCATGCGAAAATTGGTCCATATCGGTCGATAATTATATATAGCCCCCATATAAACCGTTCCCCAGATTTGATCTCCGGAGCCTCTTGAAGAAGCAAAATTCATCCGATCCGGTTGAAATTTGGAACGTGGTGTTATGTGTTATCTATCAAACACGCAAGAATTGGTCCACATCGGTCCATAATTATATAGCCCCCATATAAACCGATCCCCAGATTTGTCCTCCGGAGCCTCTGGAGGAGCAAAATTCATCAGATCCGGTTGAAATTTGGAACGTCGTGTTAGTATGTGGTCTCTAACAAACACACAAGAATTGGTCCATATCGGTCTATAAGTACATATATAGCCCCAATATAAATCGATCTCCGGATTTGACCTCCGGAACCTCTTGGAGGAGCAAAATTCATACGATTCGGTTAAAATTTGGTACGTGGTGTTAGTAAATGGTCTCTAACAACCATGCGAAAATTGGTCCATATCGGTCCATAATTATATATAGCCCGCATATACACCGATCCCCAGATTTGATCTCCGGAGCCTCTTGGAGAAGCAAAATTCATCCGATCCGGTTGAAATTTGGAACGTGTTAGCATATGGCCACTAATAACCATGCCAAAATTGGTCCATATCGGTCTATAGTTATATATAGCCAATCCCCAATCACACAAAAGTTGGTCCATATCGCTTCATAATCATGGTTGCAACTCGAGCCAAAAACAATCTACCAACATTTTATTTCTATAGAAAATTTTGTAAAAATTTTGATTCTATTTAAAATTTTTTCAAAATTTTCTTGCTATAGAAAATTTTGTCAAAATTTTATTTCTATAGAAAATTTTGTCAAAATTTTATTTCTATAGAAAATTTTGTCAAAATTTTATTTCTATAGAAAATTGTATCAAAATTTTATTTCTATAGAAAATTGTATCAAAATTTTATTTCTATAGAAAATTTTGTCCAAATTTTACTTCTGTAGAAAATTGTGTCAAAATTTTATTTCTATAGAAAATTTTGTCAAAATTTTATTTTTATAGAAAATTTTGTCCAAATTTTATTGCTGTAGAAAATTTTGTCCAAATTTTACTTGTATAGAAAATGTTCTCAAAATTTTATTTTGTCAAAATTTTATTTCTATAGAAACTTTTGTCATTATTCTATTTTTAAGGAAAATTTTGTCAAAAATAATTATATATGTACGTACTGAATCGGCTTTTTTTAGTTTAATATATACCACGTATGAACTACCTTACCATTTAGGAGACGGTGTTAGGAAATTTTAAGATACCTTGCCATCGGCAAGGTATCTTACTGCTACCCGCACAGAAAAAAATTTCACGAAAATTTTTCCAATTAAAATTTTAATTGAATGTTAAAAAATATTCAATTAAAAATTTAATTGATTCAACAATTTTTTTAATTGAAACAAACATCAATCACAAAAGTTAATAGTATCAATTAATTTTTTAATTGAATCAATTAATTTTTTAATTGAATCAATTAATTTTTTAATTGACCTTCAATTAATTTTTTAATTGATACTATCATTTCTGTGATTGAAGACATTTCAATTAAAAAATTAATTGGATCAATTAATTTCGTGATTGAATCAGAAAACAAATTTTTTGTGTGCAAATAATTCGATTCAGTAGAACTTTCTACGCAATCCATGGTGGAGGGTACATTAGCTTCGGCATGGCCGAACTTAAGGCCGTATATACTTGTTTTCATTTAATTTAGAACACGAATCATTAAAATTTGTGTGCTTTCTTTGCGTATGTGTTTGAGTAAGTTTCCCTTAAGATCCTTAAAATTAAATAATGGTGACACAATTAGGGGATTTTACGTGATATTAAAGATTATGCAACCGAAATTTTAGGATGTGCAATTTACAAAATATTAAAGACAATTTTTTTTGTAAGTAATGACAATTTAATTAAAACAAAAATTATAATCTTTACTTCAACATTTTTTTCCCATTAAATTTAGGACACAAATTTTATAAATTGGCTTTAAAGTCTCATGTCTTTTAATTAAGGAACATTTTCCTTAAAATAAAGAAATACATTTTAGATTTAAAGAAATCGTCCTTAAATTATCTGAAATATTGAATATTTAGATTTAAGATAAAAAAGCTTCATATATAGGGTAAGACATATTTTGAGGATTTAGCAACTTTGGTTTAAAGTTTTTTTGGAATTAAGAAAAAAATGACTTTGAGGTATCCGTTATAATTTGGATTTTTAAACTGGCATTTGTTGGTGCGTGGATAGCTTTATTAATATACCGCGATAAATGAGATCTGATTCTTAATTTTAATTTTATTGATCCTAGATTTAAGGCCAGCTAGGTCGCTAAAAAATGTCTTTATTTTAAAGAAGCCGCATCTTTGGCTCAGAATCAATAACAAAATCCTTAAGAGAAGGTCAAAATCTTTGGATCCAAGTAAACTTTTTTTTGAGTGAAGATTCTTTATACAAATCCTTGCCATTTAAACATGTTTTTGGATAAATTTTTATTTATTGTGTAACAAAAAAAATCACATTTTCAGTAAGGGTGAGCAAAAAACAAAAAACAAAAAAAAAAAAAACATACGTACATCTCTCAGACGTAGATTGGCTATCTAGGGTTAAATATATAAAACTGTTACTTTGAGGACTTTTCATCTTGCTATAAATATTCTTTTTAAAAATTTTTTGTAATTCAAAATATTTTGATTGATAAATTGTTTTTTTTTTTTGCTATAAAGTATCTAATTTTAAGCTTAATAGCTTCCTAAAAAATCTGTATATTTTAAATCAACGGAATAATTGGCTCGATACCAAAATTCTTATTAGAAAGATAAATTCAAATAAATCTCACTTGCCAGATGTTTCTTCAGAAAAAAAATTTAAAAAATCTCTAAATGATCTCTCGAAAGAAACCCATCGAGTTAGCTAATCTAGACGTAAAAGGCTTTCTCAATTTGTCAAACAAACTTAATATACCACCTTTTTGTGCAGAAGGGTATTCCACAATAAAAAAAAAAACTTTGCCATGCTACATTCACAGCTCACAGAATTTCTTTGAATGGAGGAAAATGAATCAACGGGAACGATTGAATTGTGAAAAGTTTTCGCATAAGAAATTCTGCTTCCATATGCCCAGCAGGATAAAACACTTCGAAGTTTTTCTTTCTTTTTTATTTCATGCGACACTGTAAAATTGAATTCTCGTTTCGAAACAAAGTGCATGGGTACGTGATGTAGCCATGCATCCCTATGAGGCACAAAAACACCAGCCATCGGGACACAATAGGACTCATATTGAAATTGTGAATATTTGTGTGTCCACAAACTTTCTCTGTTCACAACACAAAGAAAAAAGTTTTTTTGGTGAGTGATACAATTTTTTTTGTACACTTGTTGGTGTACGCGTGTAGTTTTTCTTGTTTTCTTATTTTAAATTCCTAGAAATGTGCAATTTCATTTCCTGTGAATATATTGAATGTGGGTAATTATAGAGACGTACAACTTTCTCATAAGAACCGAAATAGTTGTCATATCTTGATTTATCTTTTACCTGTAATGGTGGAAGATTTTTTTTGTAACACATAATACGGTACACCTCTCAGATTTTTTACAATAAAAATAATTAAATAATAAAAATAATTTTTGGTCACTATCATATTACCGATTTCCAGATATTGGTACTTTCGAGGTATTTTGCATGGACAAGATATCATCTATAGATGACAATCCAATCCAGTCCATGTAGCGACATACCAACATGGGTTGCCACCACCTAGAACACTATGTTAATATATTCCAAACGTGTTTGTACATTCAACGCGGAGTTCAATTTGGTCATTGGTAGCCATTTATTGAATCGATTGGTATTTGAGGTTCTTGATCGTTTGATTTGTTTTTTTTTTTTCTGGGGTATGAGTAATTGACTACCGCCTCCCATGTTTTCGCTCATTCTTGGAGTTTTTCAAACTCAATACAGTTGCATATTTTAGTGCTCCGAAATGTTTTTGGGGTTGTAGGCTTCTCGTTTATTTATGACCTCTATGTGCTCTATACACCATGCGCCGATTCTCCAGAGGCACTCTGGTCAGCAAGCAGGCAAAATGACAATTACACAGTATAACGTGTACTCCTACATCATATAGTAATGGGCTGGTTAGTGTCCACTATTAGGAAAAGGAAGGTGTTATAGTTTAAAGGCCTTCGGATAGAAGAAAACCGAAATTTTTAAATTAGTCATGAACGTTGGACTAGCACAGAGGAGGTTAAATGGATTTTTTTCTTTGTGAGAAATATTGCTCTAAGGCCCCATATATATACTTTATATTATGGGTCGTAGTGAAATTCTTAGTCGATCTAAGCATTTCCGTTCGCCCGTCTGTTGAAATCACGCAAACATCCAAACGAAACAAGCTATTGGCTTGATACTTGGCACAAGTTGTTGTTATTGATATAGGTCGGATGGTACTGCAAATGGGCCATATCGGTTCACTTTTAGGTATAGCCCCCATATAACCGGACCACCATATTTGGCTTGCGGAGCCTCTAAGAGAAGCATATTTCATCCGATCTGGCTGAAATTTGGTACTTGGTGTTGGTATATGGTCTCTAACAACCATTCAAAAATTGGTTCACATCGGTAAATAATTATATATAGCCCCCATATAAACCGATCCCAAGATTTGGCTTGCGGAGCCTCTAAGAGAAGCAAATTTCATCCGATCCGGTTGAAACCGTGCCAGAATTGGTCCATATCGGTCCATAATTTTATATTGCCCCCATATAAAGCGATGCGCAGATTGGACCTCCGGAGCCTCTTGGAAGAGCAAAATTCATCCGATCCGGTTGAAACTTAGTACGTGGTGTTAGTATATGGTCTCTAATAACCATGCAAAAAGTAGTCCGTATCGGTTCATAATTATATATAGCCCCCATATAACCCGATCGACAGCATTGACATCCGGATCTTCTTGAAGGAGCAAAATTCATCCGATCCGGTTGAAATTTGGTACATTTCGCTAATCTATGGCAGATAACAACCATGCCAAAATTGGTCCGTATCGATCTATATTATATATAGCACCCAAATGAACCGATCCCCAATAACAGAAAAATCACGATTGCCACTCGAGCTAAAAATAATCTACCAAAATTTTATATTCCTATAGAAAATGTTGTCAAAATTTTATTTCTATAGAAAATTTTGTCAAAATTTTATTTCTATAGGATATTTTGTCAAAATTTTATTTCTATAGAAATTTTGTAAAAATTTGCTATTTTTGGTAGACTCGTGACATATTTCAATTATGGCTGTATAATTACACCACAAAAGTTCATATCGGTTCGTAATTATTTCTTCCCTATATATATATCGGTCAAGAACTAAATATATACGTATTTAATCGATCTTTCTTTTGTCTACTATATATCCCGCATGGACTAACTTACAATTTAGAAGATAATGTTAAAAAGTTTTAAGATGCCTTGCCGTCGACCGCAATCCGAGTAATTTAATTGTGGATGACCGTCTTTAGTAGAAGTTTCTACGCGATCCATGGTGGAGGGTACATAAGATTCGGCCTGGCCGAATTTACGGCCGTATATACTTGTTTTTGTTAATTTCGACAAGTATACCCAAGTTGAAAAATTGTCAAAATATTGAGAGAACAAATTAAAGGTTGATACGGTCTAAATTTGGTCAATATAAACTTGACGTATTTCTTTCAATTTTGCATTTAAAAAACCTGAACACCCCTCATTTTGAAGGTGTGTGTGTAGAATGTTGCTCCTATTTTGATTTAGGAATTCACTCTTCAGTTGTCAAAATGCCGTCCCAGCAAGAAGAGCAGCGTATCAAAATTTTGCTCGCGCATCGCGAAAATCCGAGCTACTCGCACGCAAAGCTGGCAAAATCGCTAAAAGTTGCCAAATCAACCGTTACAAGTGTAATTAAAGTGTTTGCGGAACGTTTGTCGACAGCCAGGAAGTCTGGATTGGGGTAAATCGAAAACCGGAAGCCGCTGAGACGACAAAGAGAGTTGCCGGTAGTTTCAAGCGAAACCCTAACCTCTCTCTCTCCGAGATGCCGCAAATAAGCTGGGTGTATCGTCTACAACCGTGCATCGAGCCAAAAACCGAGCCGAACTATCGACTTACAAAAAGGTAGTGACTCCAAATCGCGATGATAAATAAAATACGTCGGCCAAAGCGCGATCCCGGAGGCTGTACACGACGATGCTGACGAGGTTTGACTGAGTGGTAATGGACGACGAATCCTACGTCAAAGCCGACTACAAGCAGCTTCCGGGACAGGAGTTTTATACGGCAAAAGGAAGGGGAAAGGCAGCAGATATTTTGAAGCACATACAACTGTCAAAGTTCGCAAAGAAATATCTGGTTTGGCAAGCCATATGTACCTGTGGCTTGGAAAGCAGCATTTTCATAGCTTCCGGGACTGTCAACCAAGAAATTTACGTGAAAGTGTGTTTGAATAAACGTCTGCTGCCTTTCCTGAAGAAACACGGTTGTTCCGTACTGTTTTGGCCGGATTTGGCATCTTGCCATTACGGTAAAAAGGCCATGGAGTGGTACGCCGCCAACAACGTGCAGGTGGTTCCCAAGGACAAGAACCCTGCCAACATGCCAGAGCTCCGCCCAATTGAGAAATACTGGGCTATTGTCAAGCGGAACCTAAAGAATACCAAAAAAACTGCTTAGGACGAGCAGCAGTTCAAGGCAAACTTGCTTTCTGCGGCGAAGAAGGTGGACAAGGTGGCTGTACAAAATCTGATGGCAGGTGTCAAGCGTGAGGCCCGGCAATTCGGATTTGGAAAAGCGAAAGCCTTACTGAATATTTTTCCTGAATTTTATACTAATTGAACTTGAAAAAGAAATTTAATGTGATTTTTTAAATAAACGATTTCACCGATTTACACGCGTTTTCCCTTGACCAAATTTTGACCGTATCACCCTTTAGTAATGCAGTAGGCATTAAACAATACTGAAACTATATATTATTCATGCCATATCCTCATTCCATAGCTCTCACATAAATATTTCAAGTTCCGTGCTCACAAAACACCATTTGCGGGCAGCTTCGGAATAGTTGCTTAAAAAGGCAAAAAAGGAAAGGTTTCTTGCATTACCTCGTTGCTAGTGATGAAAAGTGGATTCACAGCGACAATTCCAATCCCTCGTACTATGGATATGTCTGTCGGTCTATATGGGAGGCTAAATATAATTATGAATCGATATGGACCAATTTTTGATTAGTGGAAAGCATATACTGACATCACGTACCAAATTTTAAACGGAGCGGATGAATTTTGCACATCCAAGAAGCTTCGGAAAAGATATATTGGGGATCGGTTTATATGGAGGCTGTATATGAACTAATATTTGCATGGTTGTTAATGGTCATAGACTAACATCACGCTACGAAATTTGCTCTCACACAGGCTCAGCAAGCTAAATGTGGGGAACGATTTATATGGGGACAATATATAATTACGGACCGATATGACTTATTTGCAAACGATTCGACATGCATCAATAACTACTACTAGTTCCAAATTTCTGACGATATCTTGTTTCGTTCGGAGGTTAGTGTGATTTCAACAGGCGGACGGACGGATATAGCTCGATCTACTCAGAATTTCGTCACGACCTAATATACCTACATATACTTTATGAGGTTTCAGACACCATATTTCGATGTGTTACATTCTATGGTGGAGAGTATCAAAATCATATGGTTTAATGACCGAGATAACCACTCTCAACATCGACCGCAAACTCGAATATCGATGTATAGAAGTGTCAATAACAAAAATTGGTTCGATTCGTAGATTGAGTAAAAAGGTGAGTCGTTTTTCGTCGCAGTATCCATATGATGTTGGAAAAATGGGAAAAATATTGTCTAGCCATGGACAATATTTCGTTAAAAAATGTTACCATTTTTTGGAATAAATTTACAAGCATTTGAAAACTCACGCATTTTTAATTTGCTTTTGAAGAGTGTCAATATTCGTGAATGTTTTTGTATAGCTATATATACCCTAATCTCATCAACATTTTATATTGGGAAAAATAATATATGAAAGATCAGCAATATTGGTAAGTCTCTCTATGTTGCTTGTTGAGTAAACGGATTTTTATTTCAACTGTAGCTTTTAATTAAATCCAAAAAAAAAAACGGTATGATGGAATTTTAAACTTTGTAAAGCAGAATTTTTAATTACATACGAAAGATTTCTACAGAAAATTCCAATCATTTAAACCCATAGTGGAAATAATTTGAGCTTCAACTCGATCGTATTTCGCATAGTTTTGCTAACATTTTCTAGATAGTTCGGTGAACAAAGCTTCTGTAAATCCTCAAAACCATCTTAACATATTTCTTTCAAGGCCATATATAAGATATCGACACTCCACTCTTAGCATCTGTTCTACCTAATAACTCCCATTTTTCATGATATAATTACCGATGCCATGGTAACAAACTAAATAGTAGAACAAGGACAAACCCACTGACTTTAAACTTTTAAATTAATTAAGAAGTTCATAATAAATTTCAATTAACTGGCTTAATTATAACAATTTCTTGCATTTTACCACAGAAGCCATAAATTAAATCAGACCTAGTTCTTTAGATCTAACTAAAGTCACACCATCCTAGAATATGGCCCTGTATCAGGCTCTGAATGCATGCGACTTCTTGCATATCGACACCATCACAGTCACCTCCTATCGGTCATTTGTCATTTACGGAATCCGTAAAATTTCTCTCCTATGTGTGGTACAAGAAGCACACTCACACCTACACGATATGAGAGACATGAGAGACAACAACACTACTTCTTGTCCAGATTGAATTGGTGAGCACTTTGTTGATTATTTATCTAAGGTCAGAGATTTGACTGTTGCTTTACACATACATACATATGAGTGAGGGGATGTATGTGTAGGTGTAGGTGTGCTGAATGCCACATCTACCAATATATCATTTCAAGATGAATGTCCTATACTATTCAAATCTATTGTGAGATGGATGTGAAGTACGAACGAATTTAAGATGTATACGATTTTTATATCGTAACTTCCTAGATTACGATTTAGATATTCTACATATATTTATGTTATCCTGTCAAATTTTATTGAAATGTGGCTCAAACATTGATCAATTACAGTAATGTTTGTTTTTTATTTTTTTAAGGTTGGTGAATTCTTCAATAAAAATTCAAGGACTAAATTTTTTGATTTCGATTCATTTTTTCTCCAAATCTGAACCGATTTCTTCCAATATCAATAGGGTTCTATTCTGACCAAAACAGAAATTTGTGCCAAATTCGGTTGGATTAAATCTGCGGACTTTGATTACAAAAATGTGTTCACAGACAGACATATCGACTCAGGGACTGGCTCTGAGTATTATTGCCAAAGAACCCATGTGTCTATCTCGTATCCTTCTGGGTGTTGCAAACATATGCACTAACTTATAATACACAAGGTATAAAAAAAAACCAAGATTTAAAGTTGGATTGATTCCTGAGAATATATTTATTTTAAAGAAGCTGTATCTTTGGATTGGAATCAATTTCAAAATCTTTAAGAGGAGGTAAAAATCTGATTTCTTCTGTCTGAAACTTGCAATTGAATTTTCTTATGTATTTGTCATTTTTTTATAGCCTCAATTTGAATATGACTTGCATTTAGTCTGATAGCCTCCAGTTGCTAGTGCTCGTATAAATAAATTTATTATAATTTGTAATTATAATAAATAAACTAAAAAAAAATAGAAATGACTTGTATTTGTTTTTGAATCTAAAATTTTCACTTCGAATGAATTAAATTCAATTACAATCTCAATTTAAAACTTCACAATTCAATTGTGATAGATGCTCATAAATCCATATATCATAATTTCCAGTTTTTATGTACTTATTATCCGAGTTGTTTTACATGACATCGACAAGATGTTCGTTTTTTTCTGAATTTACAACTGTTTGCTTTTGTGTTTTGATTGTAGCCATGTACAAAATGAATCATAAATTTAAATATATTATGAATTTAAAAAATTATAATAAATGAGAATGTTTTAATAAAATCAAACATAAAAAGAATCGGGATGAGGCAGATGTATTTTGAGAGTATGATAACATATAAAAACGTTGCATTTGTTTGGGCTTCGAACGGTTGTGATTTTCTCGTATCAATGAAAGCTGTAACTGATATAAAAATTTCAAAACTACAAAGTATTAAGAGTTACGGCATTTGTTACAAAAACCCATAAGGAACGGAGATAGGTCCATGGTGCCTTTTGCAACTCAACCTAAGACAATTAGATATTATGCGGGTGTGAGCATAATATCTAATTGTCACTTTGCTGGCAAAAAGCTTTTTGCAATCGAAATGAATTTTCGGTTAGAGATATTCCAAATGTTGAGGGCTTGGTGGAAATGGAAAGGAATTATCCAGTCTGAGCTACTCCTCGAATGGTCGAACGATAATGAGATTGAAACAAGCAATCCAAAACATGTCCAGAACTGGATTACTAGAGCAAACGTAGATAAGCTCAATAGAAATTATTTCAGATTTGCTCGCATACACATAAAAAAATTAAAATAGGGATTTTCACATTTTTATATATTTATTGACTTTTCAATAAAATAGATGCAATTTAATTTATTTTATATATTTTTTTCATACAAACTTGTAATAAAATTAGATTACTTTTAATAGGAAAATGGAATATATATTTCTTTTATAATGTAAACCATTTCATAAATATTATGTATGGATTCATAAATATTCAATCTAGTAATTTTTAAGTGATCAAATTTGTTCACACATTCTCTATAGAAATAAAATGTTGACAAAATTTTCTATAGAAATAAAATTTTGGTAGATTATTTTTGGCTCTAGTGGCTGTAAATAACTACACTGTTAGAAAAATATGTTTTTCATATGTTCCGATCTAAACAAAATGTGTTTCGGGCACAATTTAAAACACAATATATTTAAGTGCAAACATGTAATGTTCCTAAACTAACACTAAATGTTTGGGACATCTATGTTAATATGTTAGAATATATTATATTTGGGGCATGAATGTTTCATAAAAATCATATGTGTGAATGCAAACATATATAAATTTACAAATTTCGAAAATAACGAAAGGGCACTATACCCTTTTTGGGACAGTAAAATGAAATAAGGAGGAAATAGTGAAAAATTACACAGTAAAATGTATAAAAACAAAGTTTAGTTCCTCTTTATTAATAAGTAGTCCACGAGGAGTTGACGGACACCTTCAAATATAAAAGCGGGCATTAAGTTCGAGTTTTGCAGCTAAAACAATTTAAGAAGTTTATTTTCTTTAAAATGAATTATTAAAGAAAAACAAAAGACATTTTAGAGCGATGGTGTTAAATGCTAGTAAAAAACTGTTCATGCCTAAATAAATTTATGTTTATATTATAAAGTTATTTATGTATGTTTATACTCGATTCCACGTTCTTCTTTTGTTAGAGTGTTTGAATTCCTTCCAAATTTTAAAGTTTTGTACCAAAAAGAGTTTTTTGTTACAAAATTGGTATTTTTGCAATAAAAAAAATAATATTTGATCCAAAAATCAGTCAATTTCGTTTATATCAAGCACTGTTACTATAAATCTCTAATAACCCACATTTCGAAGTTTCATTATAAAAATTTAATATAGTATAAATATAAATGTGTAAATAAAAAAAGTGTTCGGTCCGAGCAGGGATTGAACCCACGACCCTTTGCATGCAAGGCAGACATGCTAACCACTGCTCCACGTGGCAAACAAATGTATGTTTCCTTTACATAATGTTATGTTTGCATGGGCTCGTGGGCGCTGCAAACTAAGCTATATAAATGCAACTTATAACGATAATTATCTACTGGTGACTATAACAGCTACGTAGCCCAGTGGATAGTGTATTGGCTTACAAACTGTATGGTCCTCGGTTCGATTCTCCGTGCAGGCGAAAGGTAAAATTTAAAAAATTTATAAAAGTGAATAATTTCTTCAACATCGAGTATTTTAGGGAATGAGCACAATCGTCTTTGGGAAAAATTCTTCCAAGTTTATAATATTTTTGGGCTCAAAATGCTTCCAAACATATAATATGTTCACATAAAACAAACATATTAATGTTTCGGCAGTATCCAATAATATATGTGCTTCCTGCAAAATATGTTTGGAACATATATTAAAGAAGCGATTTTTTTTTGAGGGTGTATAGACCGATATGGATCAATTTTGGATGCTTATTAGCGGCCATATACTAACACCACGTTCCAAATTTCAACCGGATCGAATGAATTTTGCTCATCCAATAGGCTCCGGAGATCAAATCTGGGGAACGGTTCATATGGGGGCTATATATAATGATGGACCGATATGGACCAATTTTTGGATGGTTATTGAGACCATATACTAACACCACGTACCAAATTTCAACCGAATCGGATGAATTTTGCTCCTCCAAGAGGTTCCGGAGGTCAAATCTGTGTATCGATTTATATGGGGGCTATATATAATTATGGACCGATATGGACCAATTCCTGCGTGTTTGTTGGAGACCACGTAATAACACCACGTTCCAAATTTCAACCGGATTGGATGAATTTTGATCCTGCAAAAGGCTCCGGAGGTCAAATCTGGGGATCGGTTTGTATGGGGACTATATATAATTATGAACCGATATCGACCAATTTTTGCATAGTTGTTAAAGAACATATACCAACACCATGTACCAAATTTCCACCGGATCGGATGAATTTTGCTCCTCTAAGAGGCTCCGGAATTAAAATCTGGAGATCGGTTTATATAGGGACTATATATAATTATGGACCATATACTTACACCATGTATCAAATTTCAGCCAGATCGGATGAAATATGCTACTCTTAGAGGCTCCGCAAGCCAAATCTGGGGGTCCGTTTATATGGGGGCTATACGTAAAAGTGGATCGATATGACCCATTTGCAATACCATTCGACCTACATCAATAACAATTACTTGTGCCAAGTTTCAAGTCGATAACTTGTTTCGTTCGGAAGTTACCGTGATTTCAACAGACGGACGGACGGACGGACATGCTTAAATCGACTTAGAATTTCACCACGACTCAGAATATATATAATTTATGGGGCCTTAGAGCAATATTTCGATGTGTTACAAACGGAATGACAAAGTTAGTATACCCATCCTATGGTGGAGGGTATAAAAATAAAATTGTTAATTTATGAATACCATCATTGGAAAAAATTGCCTAATTCCTACTCAACTTGAAAATTCTTATATTACGCGAACACTACTAAGAGTCTTTGCATACATTTTTCATAAATAATAGCGTAATAATTGAAAATTTTCCCAATTTCCCAATATTTAAGAGTTCTCCAAATATACTCATACTCATTATGAACTATGCCTCATAAATGAACACATAGGTCAACCACACACACACACACACATGAGCCATTATCTGTGTGACTAATCTGTGCATGGTCATTGTAACCATCCTCCATTAAAGCTACTGCTAAAAGAGAAACTCATATTTCACATAGCTGAAATCTCACACCAATTATGGAATAACAAAATAGGATCAGAAAACCATAAGCAGACATTGCTGAAATAAAATAGCGCGACAATGAAATTTGGACATGGACAATAATCAAACAAACCAAATTGGTCAATTGAATAGAATTTTTGTGGAAACAAGAATCTGATGAAAAACTCATTGGAGTAAAGCGGTGATACTCATCACAAAGAGAAAATAAATCAAATTATATAAAATAGCCATTGGTTTATGTTGATATTTGATTGGTAATTTTAAACGTTTAAATCATTGATAGATGAACCTGTTGTAGAAATATACGTGGTGGAATCGTTAAATACTTAGCCTCAATAGGTGATGCAAAATGCAAGAAATCCTCAAGATCAATTTTTAGTGTACAACATTATTCTATACGGCTTCGATAGTAGCAGCCAAATTTGACTTGTATTTATATTTTAAGGGCATGTGGTAGTGGTATTAAACGTGTCTGTTACTTCTAAAAAAATTGAGAAAAGGACTATAACGTCCGGTTATTTGGTTCTTGCGTGTTTCTTAACTCCGGACAACAAAAGCATTTTAAATCAGTATGTGACGCTGTTAAATCTCAATTTTTTTTAAATTTTACAAATAATTACGAATCGATATGGACGTAGAGAGCCAGAATTTAAATATGGGGGTCGCTTATATGTGGGCTATATACAATTATGAACTTGATATGGACCAATTTTTGTGTGATTGGGGATCGATTTATCTGGGGGCTATATATAATTATCGACCGATATGGTTGTTAATAGCCATATACTAGCACAATGTACCAAATTTCAACTGACTCGGATGAAATTTGCTCCTCCAAGTGGCTCCAAAATCAAATCTCGGGATCGGTTTATATGGGGGCTATATATGATTATGGACTGATATGGACCACTTTTGGAATGGTTGTTAAATAACATATCATATACTACCACCAAATTTCAACAGATCGGATGAATTTTGCTTCTCCGAAAGGCACCCGGGGTCAAATCTGGGGATCGGTTTATATGGGGGCTATATATAATTATGGACCGATTTGGACCAATTTTTGCATGGTTGTTAGAGACCACATACCAACACCATGTACCAAATTTTAGCCAGATCGGAGGAAATTGGCTTCTCTTAGAGGCTCCGCAAGCCAAATCGCGGAATCGGTTTATATGGGGGGCTATATATAATTATGGACCGATGGCGACCAATTTTTGCATTGTTGTTAGAGACCACATACCAACACCATGTATCAAATTTCAGCCGGATCGGATGAAATTTGCTTCTCTTAGAGGCTCCGCAAGACAAATCGGGGGATCGGTTTATAAGGGGGCTATATATAATTATGGACCGATGGCGACCAATTTTTGCATGGTTGTTAGAGACCATATACTAACACCATGTACAAAATTTCAGCCGGATCCGATGAAATTTGCTTCTCTTAGAGGGTCCGCAAGCCAAATCGGGGGATCGGTTTATATGGGGACTATTTATAATTACGGACCGATGGGGACCAATTTTTGCATGGTTGTGAGACACCATATGCTAACACCATGTACAAAATTTCAGCCGGATCGGATGAAATTTGCTTCTCTTACAGGATCGGCAAGCTAAATTTGGGGGTCCGTTTATATGGGAGCTATACGTAAAAGTGGACCGATATGGCCCATTTGCAATACCGTATGACCTACGTGACGGCATGCAAATGGCATTGGAAATCTCATATTTATTGAAGGAAATATACAGAAAATAGATAATTTACATATTCTGAAGAATAATTTGGGCGAATCTGCAAAAAAAAAAAAATAGTCTGGAAGATGAAGATAATGACCCCAAGCATTCGTCTCATATTGTTAAGGAATACTTACTATGTTATACAACATCAGAAAAGTATTATCTCGCCCTCTGCAGATGTCGGGCATGAATCTAATTGAACATCTGTGGATATATATGAAAACAAAGCTGAATAACTTTAAAATTTTTAGCAATGAGGCTCTCAAAAACGTCCTTATTGATATATGGAGCTCAATTCCCATAGATTTCTAACCCACTCAATGTCAAATAGACTTCAGGCAGTAGAAGCCACTAAGCGCTACCATACAAAAAATTAAAGAGTTGTAACATTAATCACTAAATAATATTTTTTACTTATTTTTTTACTTATTTTTACTAAGGGAAATTAACTTGTTTTTGTTTTTGTTATTCATTTCCCTAAACAGAATTAAATCTGAATATTGTAGCCCGGATCTCAAGCTTTAATTTAAGGTGTAATACATATATATTTAGTTCATATTTTTCATGTCGTTTCACAGTTTATTTTAAATTGATAGGTGTACAACTTTTTTTTGCTGACTCTATTTTTCGCCCGATTTTCACTCATATGACCACAGAGGCCTAACAATTAACCCGATAGACGTAAAATTTTGCACAAAGAGTAAGATTAACATTGTAATTATGCATTCCAAATTTGTATGAAATCGTTTCAGATTTATTTTTATTTCTTTTATCCTCCCCTCTTATACCGTAAAATTGATATTGGTTTGGGTATCCAATCATAGGAATCGAGCGCTTTTAGCTTCTTCTTTTTTTATCGTTTCATCACACTTTGCACAGTGTTTTTGTGATATTTAATTAAACTACAAACATTTATGAAATTTAAAATTGCAATTAGTGTTGAGTTGTACATGTCATTCACACCGTTTCTCAGCTATCTTTCATTGGGAGAACACAAAGCAATAGACCCACATATAACATATATATACGAGTACAAACATACATACAGACATTTTGTATTTTGCCAGGCATTAGAGAATTGATTTATTTATGTTCGTATACCGTCCGTCGTAGGCTGAGACCATGATATATTGATACGTGCCTAACAATCAATTCTACATAATAATCTTTTGCATCGGTTGCAATAAATCAAACTACTCACACATACTCGTATACACCGTAGTCTACACAAATCCGGGATAACATTCCCATGAAACAGTGATACTCGCACACATACACACACACACTCTTACACTCGTCCCCAAAGTCTCACACAAAATCACCTACATCGACATCGAATATATAGACAACACAATAACGCAAATTGGAATACAATGCGGCGAGGAGCACGTGTGTAATCACTAGTGGACGCACATTAATACCCCACACTGGATGGATGGATTTTTGCCAACATTCTCTGGCTCTTGGTAGTATTTTGGTATTTATGGGGAGATGGGGCATGGCCAATCCGCTTGATGTGTGGGGGAAGTGTGTTTAGATTATGCGTGAGTGGTTGACATATTGTCAAAGCTCTGGATTTGAGTAAGTTTTTATGTCCCCGTTCAGGAAATTTCTAGGACGATTTAAGAATGTCTGGCTGCCTGTTGTACTCATGTTACAACCTTCAATATTAAAGCTTACGTTGCGAAATTTTTCTCTTGATAGTGGATTTAAATTTTCAAAAAAGTATGGTCTAAGGACATCGCCAATTAAAAATACGAAATAAACATTCATGATGGATATGGAGAGGTTTCTTAGCAACAATCCTTGAGTTTTCGGAGCTCCAGATAAGACAAGTTTGCTTGTTAACGTAGTCATGAACATGGAAATGGGCCACATTAGTCATCATGTTGACTTTGATTTTCATTCAGATTATGGTGAATTGTAATCATTCCACACAGAAAAAACTAACGCTAAATTTAACTTATTTTTATTGGAAAAAAATTATTTGCTAGTAGTTAAATTTTATTATTTTTTTCGAAATTTTCTACAGCTGAATGAAATCTTACTTTTTTTAGGTATGTCTCAAAAATTGTATGAACTAAACTTGGGTATAAAGTTCAATGACCGTACACATAAGTTCAATATGAACTAAATCAAACGAAGATTTTCGTATGATTTCCAAAAATAGTAAGAATGAACTACTGTATGGTTAAAATGGTGATGATTTGGCGCCAATGATTTTCTTCTTTACTTTTAGTTAATTTTTTCTTCTATGAGAGGATGTAATTTCGTGAACTGCAGTTAAAAAGTACAACAGGGCATTAAATTTTCCTGGTTTTAACAACGCTTTGTGGAAATCTCAAAATGTGGAGTAAAATTTAGTTCAATTTTCGTGCGAGATAGTTCATTCGTCCTATAAAACAGTTCACTTTTTCGGTGCAGTGAGTTCTTGAAGAATGAATTGTTCCATTTGAAGTGATGAAGTAGTTCCTGCTTGTCAAATGACAACAAATAAAAGTATCAAAATGTCAACAAATAAAATTTCAAACCACGTTTTGGAGGAAACCCCTTCAGGTCTGTCTCCCTATTCGTTTCCATGACTATGGAAAAGGCTTAACTGCGATATGAAATTTGTGTTTTAGGTGCTTAATGGGAGCCACCGTGGTGCAATGGTTAGCATGCCCGCCTTGCATACACAAGGTCGTGGGTTCGATTCCTGCTACGACCGAACACCAAAAAGTTTTTCAGCGGTGGATTATCCCACCTCAGTAATGCTGGTGACATTTCTGAGGGTTTCAAAGCTTCTCTAAGTGGTTTCACTGGAATGTGGAACGCCGTTCGGACTCGGCTATAAAAAGGAGGTCCCTTGTCATTGAGCTTAACATGGAATCGGGCAGCACTCAGTGATAAGAGAGAAGTTCACCACTGTGGTATCACAATGGACTGAATAGTCTAAGTGAGCCTGATACATTGGGCTGCCACATAACCTAACCTAACCTAACCTAGGTGCTTATTTAATGTAAAGCGCTATATATAATGTTTTTAATTTACAAGTTCAAAAGCAAAAACTGTCGGGAAATAGCATCAAATTTTAAAATCCGTTTCGCTTAAATTCTGGTGGCCAATCGAAAGTGTAAGTTTTAGTCCCTCTTTGGCAAGTAAACCTGATCGTTTTATTGTTCGCAAATTGCTCAATTTGAAATGGTTTCTCATCGGAAAAATTGGCAACTGGCCACTTTTGTGCAATCGAAGCAACTCTTGCTCTTGCATGGCTCTTTTCAGTCTAATTTTTTGTGCATCGGATTTTTTGGAACTCTAATGGATGTAATCTAAGCTCATTTTTCGATATGTTTTGCATCCATTCTTGCGATATGTTCAGCTCTCCAGTAATTCCTCTACCAATGCGGCGTGGATTTTGATAAAATCTGGCCTACATTTTTGGGTTAAATTCTGGTGTTGTTACCGATTTTTTTACTCACATTGGTCTTGGTAATTTTCCAGTCAAGTATAAAGCAATCACATTATCACGCTCGAATTCCGTCACAAAAAACATCTGAATTTCCTTAATGCAATAGATCAAAATGCTTTTGTAATCTTCCCACCACAAAAAGCGTCGTTATTTTCGGATCCGGAACTGTTGCAACATCGGTGCAGAAGCAAATTCATTGTCTTGGATATGAATTAAACAATTTTGTGATATTTTGCCAAACAAAAAAAAAATCATTTTTATAATTTTTTTATGGTTTTTAATGTATTATAACGCTGGCCTGAAACGTTTTACCTCATGTATTTTATAAAATTCGTAATTTTTCTAGAATGGATTTTTTAATAAAATTAAAATAATTTGTAGCGTATTATTAAATCTTACTCTGTTTTTAACCTATTCGAAACGAAAAATATTAAAATTACCCATTAGTATAAAATATGAAAAAAGCGAGTTATAAAAAAGCGAGTTATATAAAAACCACAAACAATTAAAATCAAACAAGTATATACGGCCGTAGGTTCAGCTAGGCCGAATCTTATGTACCCTCCACCATGCATTGCGTAGAAACTTCTACGAAAGACTATCATCCACAATCGAATTACTTGCACGCAGAGAAGGAATATGATCACCATGGACGGTGGCCATGGAACATTTTTGTCGCAAAAATTTTGTTTTCTCGGCAAACATATACATGATTGCCGAAGTCAGACATACGCTTTTTGAGAAAATAACGTGGTTGCCGCAAAGATGTTACATGTTCTTCGTCCAAAAATAACATTTTGCTCTCGAAACATGGTTGAGGTGATCATATCCCTTCTCTGGGTGAGGATTGTGGAAATACTTAACGATGGCAAGGTATCTTAAAACTTCTTAACATCGTTTTCTAAATTGTAAGTTAGTCAATACGTGGTATATATTAGACCAAAAAGGTATGTATCGGTAAGTCTACAAATAATTACGAATCGATATGGACTTTTGCACGATACGTAGAGAGCCAGAATTGAAATATGGGGGTCGCTTATATGGGGCTATATACAATTATGAACTTGATATGGACCCATTGTTGTGTGATTGGGGATCGATTTATCTGAGGGATATATACTCGTACAACTATAGACCGATGTAGACCTAGTTAGGCATGGTAGTTAACGGTGATATACCAGCACAATGTACAAAATTACAACTGAAATTTGCTCCTCCAAGTGGCTCCAAAACCAAATCTCGGGATCGGTTTATATGGGAGCTATATATGATTATGGACTGATATGGACCTCTTTTGACATGGTTGTTAAATTTAATATACTAACACAACGTACCAAATTTCAACCAGATCGGATGAATTTTGCTTCCCCAAAAGGCACCGGAGGTGAAATCTGGGGATCGGTTTATATGGGGCTATATATAATTATGGACTGATATGAACAAATTCCTGTATGGTTGTTGGATACCATATACTAACATCACGTACCAAAATTTCAACCAAATTGGATGAATTTTGCTCTTCCAAGGGGCTCCGGAGGTCAAATCTGGGAATCGATTTATATGGGGGCTATATATAATTAAGGACCGATGTAGACCAATTTTTGCATGGTTACTAGAGACCATATACTAACACCATGTACCAAATTTCAGCCGGATCTGATGAAATTTGCTTCTCTTAGAGGCTACGCAAACCAAATCTGGGGATCGGTTTATATGGGGCTATATATAAATACGGACCGATGTGGACCAATTTTTGCATAGTTGTTAGAGACAGTATACTTACACCATGTACCAAATTTGAGCCGGATCGGATGAAATTTGATTCTCTTAGAGGCTCCCCAAGCCAAATCTGGGGATCGGTTTATATGGGAGCTACATATAATTATGAACCGATGTAGACCAATTTTTGCGTGGTTGTTAGAGACCACATACTAACACCATGTACCAAATTTCAGCCGGATCGGATGAAATTTGCTTCTCTTAGAGGATCCGCAAACCCAATCTGGGGATCGGTTTATATGGGGCCAAATATATAAATATGGAACGATGTGGACCAATTTTTGCATAGTTGTTAGAGACCATATACTAACATCATGTACCAAATTTGAGCAGGATCGGATGAAATTTGCTTCTCTTAGAGGCTCCGCAAGCCAAATTTGGGGATCAGTTTATATGGGGGCTACATATAATTGTGGACCGATGTGGACCAATTTTTGCATGGTTGCTAGAGATCATATACTAACATCATGTACCAAATTTCAGCCGGATCGGATGAAATTTGCTTCTCTTAGAGGATCCGCAAACCAAATCTGGGGTCCGTTTATATGGGGGCTATACGTAAAAGTGGACCGATATAGCCCAATTTGTAATACCATCCGAACTTCATCAATAACAACTACTTGTACCAAGTTGATAGCTTGTTTCGTTCGGAAGTTAGCGTGATTTCAACAGACGGACGGACGGACCTGCATAGATCGACTCAGAATTTCACCAAGACCCAGAATATATATATATAGTTTATGGGGTCTTAGAGCAATATTTCCATGTGTTACAAACGGAATGACAAAGTTAATATATCCTATGGTGGAGGGTATAAAAATTGACTTAAAAAGTATCCTGAGTAGTTAAAATAAAGAACATCTTTGGGAGAACATTTTTGGATGTGCTTTAAAAGTTGTGCCCCTGGAACTAGTTCCAATTTTTTTATGGATTGTAAACAATAAAATCAACTGTCATCAAAATAAATCTGTCAGATGACAGCGGAACGAACCAGAGTTTGGTTGTAATACATATCGGTCACACTGTATACTAGCCTACTTCATTTATTGTGTCCGTAAGACTAAGTACCCAAGGTTAAATTAAGGTAGGTTAAAGTGACAGACCGCTAATTCAAGCTCTCTTTCATCAATATATCTATATGGTCTGGGTAGTTAGAACTTCTCTCCTATGAATAAGTTCTGGCTGATCCTGTTTTAAGGTCAATGACGAGGGACCTCCTTTTTATAGTCGAATCTGTAAGGCGTGACATATTACATGTGAAACCACTTAGATAGGCCTTGAAACACTCAGAAACGTCACCAGCGTTACCTAGAGGAGATACATCACCGCTAAAGGACTTGGATGATGTTTTGTATCCATTTTTTTCTTTTAGATTTGGAGTTCCACAATTTTATACAGGTTGCCCAGATTGAAGAACCCAATGTCCTTTTAAAATGTCCCGATTTGTAATTTCTAAGCCCATTTAAACAGACGAACGCACTTGGTTGTCATTCCTCCCAAAATAATGTAGCACATAGGTCGACATCTATCAATATTGGTTATTCGATTGACAGGAAGTTTGAATCGTTTTTCTCTTAGAGTATTAAATGAAAACCTAACCTTTCTTTGGTAAATTAACCCTGTCTATTGCTCTTTCAGATCTTCTCCCTCCTCAATTAAACACTCACCCAGAAATTTTCATATTCCCCTACGCCCTAAAAATTACCAAATTCTTGATGCCATAGCTGAACGGTCTATGGGGAACGACATTCACTTCAAGTACTTATGTCTTTGTTTGGCTATGTTGGCTCTGGGTATGCCTATGTGGTGATTTGGCGAATATTTAAATTCCTTTACTGGGAAGGGAAGGTTGGCATTCGCAGATTAGAAGTTTGTGATTGGAGATTGGTGTTGTTATTGATTCGTGCTAGCAGACATAATCTGCGGACAATGTTGTGGTGGTGGTGGTGTAGAAAAACAAATTGATTTCATAGTCTAATGTAAGGCAAACAATCAAGCCAACTCAAATTGCCTACATCCCTCCAACGTGAATGTGAACCCACCCAAAATACAGTCAACCCTCGATGGATTGTAGACTTTACCATGTATATGCATTTACCAATTCCGCCTCTGCTTCAACAATTTCGAGCCCTTAGCTTGTCCCCATTCTTGTCATCATCAATGTTGCCATTAAAGTGTGCCCACAATTTAACTAAAACCAAAATGACCAAACATGAGAATGTACAGTAGAGCCTCATACCACTGAAGGACTCCATGGACAGGCTACAAAGCCGTAAAACACTATTCTATGTAAACATGAGAGATTAGATCTTCATGGTCGATCAATGGGATTTAGGAAATTGTTAGCAGAGACAAACAACTGGGCTATAAAGGACAACATGGACATTGTAGACGACTTTAATACAGACACAGTTAGTGCGGCATGTTGCGTGAGCCAGAAAACTGCACCCAAGTTGTCACTTGGCTCGAGCTTAAGACGACAAATTCTTTTGACGAAATACAAAATCCAGGAAATGAAGGAGAAACAACAAAACAATTTACACAACATTTATTGTTTGTTTTGTTGCTATTTTCTTGCATTAGGGTCTTGAGGTCTCTATTATATGAAGGAGATATATTAAGTTCGTTCTTCCATATGGTACTTAAAAAAAAAAAAAAAAAAACGATATTTAAATTTTACGATAAATCAGAAAAAAAATTAAATATCTCTAAAAGTGCAAGTATCCAAACTATGGCCATAAAATTCAATTAAAATCTTTATTGAAATATAAAAACGAATAATTAAAAGAGGTGAATAAATTATTTTTATTGAACTATTGACAAAATTTTATTTCTATAGAATATTTTGTCAAAATTTTCTTCAGAAGTAAATTTTGTCAAAAAAATATTTCTATAGAAATTTTTGACAAAATTTTATTCCTATCGAAAATTTTTGTCAAAATTATATTTCTATAGAGAATTTTGTAAATTTTTTTCTATAGAAAATTTTGTCAAAATTATATTTTTAAAAAGAATTTTGTCAAAATTTTGTTTCTATAGAGAATTTTGTAAATTTTTTTTTTTTTTTTATAGAAAATTTGGTCAATATTTCATTTCTATAGAAAATTTTGTATAATTTTACTTCAACAGAAAATTGTGTCAAAATTTTATTTCCTTAAAAGGATTTTTGTCAGAATTTTATTACTAGAACAGTTTTGTCAAAATTTGATTCCTAAAGAAAATTTTTGTCTAAATTTTATTTTTATAGACAATTTTGTCAAAATTTTATTTGTGAGGAAAAGCAGAAAATTTTGTTAGAATTTTATTTCTTTAAAAGGATTTTTGTCAGAATTTTATTACTATAAAAGTTTTGTCAAAATTTTATGCCTATAGAAAATTTTTATGAAAAATTTATTTTTATATTGTCAAAATTTAGTTTTTATATACAATTTTGTCAACATTTAATATCTCTAGAAAAACTTGTCAAAATTTTGTTTCTATAGAAAATTTTGCGAAAATTTCTATAGAAAATTTTATTTCTATCGAAAATTTTGTCAAAATTGTATTTCTTTAGAAAGTTTTGTCAAATTTTTAGTTCAACATAATATTTTGTCATTATTTTATTTCTATAGATTTTTCTAAAAATTTTATTTTAATAGAAAATTGTTTTAATATTATAAGTCTATAGAAAATTTTGTCAAAATTTTATTTCTGTACAATATTTTTTTCCAAATTTTATTTCTATAGAAAATTTTGCCAACATTTTATTTTTATATAAAATTTTGTCACAATTTCTGTATAAAATAAAATTTGGTCAATATTTCATTTCTATAGAAAATTTTGACAAATTTTATTTCTACAGGAAATTTTGTCAGAATTTTATTTCTTTAAAAGGATTTTTGTCAGAATTTTATTACTATAACAGTTTTTGTCGAAATTTTATTTTTATAGAAAATTTTGTCAAAATTTTATTTCTGAGGAAAATTTTGTCAAAATTTTATTTCTGAAAAAAATTTTGACAAATTTTATTTCTACAGAAAATGTTGTCAGAATTTTATTTAATTAAAAGGATTTTTGTCAGAATTTTATTACTATAAAAGTTTTGTCAAAATGTTATGCCTATAGAAAATTTTTGTCAACATTTTATTTTTATAGAAAATTTTGTCAAAATTTTATTTTTATAGAAAATTTTCTCAAAATTTTATTTCTACAGAAAATTTTGTCAGAATTTTATTTCTTTAAAAGGATTTTTGTCAAAATTTTGTTCCTATAGAAAATTTTTGTCAAAATTTTATTTTTGTGGAAAATTTTGTCAAAATTTTATTTCTATAGAAAATTCACATTCAATTTTTATAAAAAATTGTATTTCTATTGAACATTTTTCAAAATTATATTTCTATAGAAAATTCTATTTTCATAAAAAATTGTATTTCTATTGAAAATTTTTTTTAAATTATATTTCTATAGAAAATTCAAATTCAATTTTTCTAAAAAATTGTATTTCTATTGAAAATTTTTTCAAAATTATATTTCTATGGAAACAATTTTTTAAAATTATGTTTCTATAGAAAATTTTGTCAAAATTTTATTTCTGAAGAAAATGTTGTCAAAATTTTATTTCTGAAGAAAGTGTTGTTAAAATTGTATTTCTGAAGAAAATTTTGTCAAAATTTCATTTCTATAGAAAATGTTGCCAAAATTCAATTTGTATTTGTATATTGTCAAAATTTAGTTTTTATATAAAATTTTGTCAAAATTTAATATCTCTAGAAAAACTTGTCAAAATTTTGTTTCTATGGAAAATTTTGCGAAAATTTTATTTCTATAGAAAATTTTGTTTATATGAAAATTTTGCCAAATTTTTATTTCTATCGAATCTAAAAATTTTATTTTAATAGAAAATTGTTTTAATATTATTAGTCTATAGAAAATTTTGTCAAAATTTTATTTCTGTAGAATATTTTTTCCAAATTTTATTTCTATAGAAAATTTTGTCAACATTTTATTATACCCTACTACTGTGGTACAGGGTATAATAAGTTTGTGCATTTGTATGTAACGCCAAGAAGGAGTAATCATAGACCAACCTTTTAGTATACGGATCGGCTTAGAATTAAATTCTGAGTCGATTTAGCGATGTCCGTCTGTCTGTCTGTCTGTCTGTCCGTCCGTCTGTCTGTTGATGTATTTTTGTGTGCAAAGTACAGCTCGCAGTTTTAGTCCGATTGTCCTAAAATTTGGTATAGGGCCCTATTTCGGCTCAAAGACGATCCCTATTGATTTTGAAATAAATCGGTTCAGATTTACATATAGCTGCCATATATATTTTTCACCGATCTGGTCATAATTGGCGTGTATATCAACCGATCTTCCTCAAATTCCGTACATCCGAATATTTTATGGGTCTCGAAAAACTTGCAAAATATCAGCCAAATCGGTTCAGATTTAGATATAGCTCTCATTTATAGCTTTCGCCCGATTTACACTCATTTGCCCAAAGAGGCAAATTTTTAACTCCGATTTAGTTGAAATTTCGCACAGGGAGTAGAATTAGCATTGTAACTATGCGTGCCAAATTTGGTTGAAATCGGTTCAGATTTGGATATATCTCCCATATAGAGCTTTCGCCCGATTTACACTCATATGACCACAGAGGCAAATTGTTAACTCCGATTTAGTTGAAATTTTGCACAGAGAGTAAAATTAGCATTGTAACTATGCGTGCCAAATTTGGTTGAAATCGGTTCAGATTTGGATATATCTCCCATATATAGCTTTCGCCCGATTTACACTCATATGACCACAGAGGCAAATTTTTAACTCCGATTTAGTTGAAATTTTACACAGAGAGTAAAATTAGCATTGTAACTATGCGTGTCAAATTTGGCTGAAATCGGTTCAGATTTGGATATATCTCCCATATATAGCTTTCGCCCGATTTACACTCATATGACCACAGAGGCAAATTTTTAACTCCGATTTAGTTGAAATTTTACACAGAGAGTAAAATTAGCATTGTAACTATGCGTGTCAAATTTGGCTGAAATCGGTTCAGATTTGGATATAGCTGTATATGTTTTTCTGATTTCGACAAAAATGGTCAAAATACCAACAATTTCCTTGTAAAATCGCCACTGCTTAGTCGCAAAGTTGTAAAAATGGCTCTAATTTTCCTAAACTTCTAATACATATATATCGAGCTATAAATCATAAATAAACTTTTTCAAAGTTTCCTTAAAATTGCTTCAGATTTAAATGTTTCCCATATTTTTTTACTAACATTGTGTTCCACCCTAGTGCATTAGCCGACTTAAATTTTGAGTCTATAGATTTTGTAGAAGTCTATCTAATTCGGTCCAGATCGAGTGATATTTAAATGTTTGTATTTGGGACAAACCTTTATATATAGCCCCCAACACATTTCACGGATGTGATATGGTATCGAAAATTTAGATCTACAAAGTGGTGCAGGGTATAGTATAGTCGGCCCCGCCCGACTTTAGACTTTCCTTACTTGTTTTTATATAAAATTTTGTCACAATTTCTGTATTAAATGTTGTTAAAATTATATTTCTATTAAAAGTTTTGTGAAAATTTAATTTCTATACAAAATTCTGTCATAATTTTATTTCTATAAGAAAACTTTGTCAATATTTTATTTCTATAGAAAATATTGTATTGTATTTCTGTAGAAAAATTTTGTCAAAATTATATTTCTATAGAGAATTTTGTCAAAATTTCATTTCTATGCTATTTCAATAGAAATTTTGTCAAAGAGGGTATTTCTATAGAAAATTTTGTCAAAAATATATTTCTACAGAAAATTTTGTCAAAATGTTATTTCTATAGAAAAATTTGTGAAGATTATATTTCTATAGAGAATTTTGTTAAAATTTTTTTCTATAGAAAATTTTGTTAAATTTTGATTTCTATAGATAATTTTGTCAAGGTTTTATTTGTACAGAAAATTTTGTCAACATTTTATTTCTGTAGAAACTTATGTCAAAATTTTATTTCTATTGAAAATTTTGTCAAAATTTTGATTTCTATTGAAAATTTTTCAAAATTTTATTTCTATTGAAAATTTTGTGAAAATTTTGATTTCTATTGAAAATTTTTGAAAATTTTATTTCTATTGAAAATTTTTCAAAATTTTATATCTGCAGAAAAATTGTGAAATACCTCTTAGTTGAAGTGGACTATTAGCAAAATCTACCAAAATATTAAGAATTTTACCAATGTACCAAACAGTAAAAAATCTACCATTTGTGTTTGTTAAAATTCTATTATACCAATGGTGGCAATTGCGCCTCTAAGTCCAGATTTCTGTCAGATGGATTTTTTTTTTGCTTGACATGATCGTGTTAAAAATGTTACATTGTCACCATAAGAACGATCCAATTATGCTATTTTGGTTTTCGAATATGATCGTGACGATCGTGTTTCTTCTCAGCGTGCACCTCCCATTTATTGTATTATTATCGTCATTAGCACGACATTTCACGATGTGTTTTGTGTTCAAGGATCGTTAAGGACTTGCTTCAAGTATGATATTAACAGCATAATTTAGCTCAGTATCATGTGGCATATATACTTCTAGACTGCGACAGTGTTGATATTGTCCGATGTTACAATCAGAAAAACATTTTTCATTATTGCAGATTATTACGCTAAAGCTCTTTCAAGTGCAGGGTATATGAGCTTCGACCAAGTAAAACTCATCACAGCTCTTGCTTGTTTCTTACCTCGTTTTCAATCCCAGTCTTTTATCATAAAAATTGTATTCTCAACGCAACCGAATACAACTAACATAGTTACGGTCATATGTATGTGTGTGTATGGGTGTTCATCAGATATTCCACAGCCTTTGAATAGTTAGTCAAGATATTATGCTAGAGCATTGGGTTTGGCATGGTAGAACAGCATATAAAGGATAACAACACAACACGTATAATGTTTTTGCCACATGCTACTTGTTATGTGTGTCTGTGTGGGTGTGTGTAAAGGATATTTGGCTACATATATCTGTGTTTCTTGGAATTTCGTTATTGTCACCATTTTCATCATCTGCTTCTTTCCATGTGATTGTTATCTTGAGCATTAAATGGAATGACCATTATTATGTTAGCTACCCAAGCTCCTCCACCCCGCCTTTCGCCAATATACTCACATATACAACCAAGTATTTTATTAAATGACAAAAGCCCGAACCCATGGTAAAAGAAATCTTTCTTAAGGATAACCAAGACCACTAACTGTTAACTGGTCTAAGTTGTTTTGATGAAAATAAATTGGTTGAAGGATTTCCAAAATCAAATAAAACTCTGGCAACTGACACTTGTCAAAATTGTTGTCTTATCTAAGGATGGAAAAATACATAGACCATACATTACCCTTACCCCCACCCCAGATGTTTTGGCGTAAATTTGCCACGATTTGGATTACTTAATTCGCATAAATAACCACAACCCTATAGGACCAAAATCAAGAAGAAAAAAAGTCGAGATATCGAAATGAACCCCCCTGAGAAAAAGACATTCGAAAGCCACTTCATTTTATTGAATGGCTTGTTGTTTTGCTGGGCTAAATTGTTATCGGGTTTTAGGATATTTGTTTTTTGTTTTTCATTTACCTTTTTTGTTGTGTTGTGGTGTTGTGGAATTTTGTGAGCAGGATAATCAGAAATTTACTTATCTCACACTTGCTTTGGTGCAGAAAATAATCCAAAGTGATTGTATGTATCATTGGGAATTGGAGGCAATTCCGAGATAGTGTTTTTTTGTTTATAATAAAAAAAGGATTCTGAGGAATTGGTGGTATGATTTGGGAAAGAATTATGGTTCGGATGGAAATGTATATGTACATATTTCCATAAATAGTTGGATATGGTAAGGCTTGATTATTTAGTCAAGATTGAAAAACATTTTTGGGAGAACTCAAAACCCACCAAAAGAATGGACATTTGTTTAAAAAGTGATTCTGTTGAAATAAAGTGAAACACAGAAAAAAAGTTTAAAAAATATTCTATTGAGAATTTAATTGATTCAATTAATATTTTAATCAAATAAAACTTCAAAATTGAAAATTTGTGTGTTTCGATTTAAAATTTTTCGCGATTGAAGCAATTTCAATAAAAGACAAGTATATACGGCCGTAAATTCAGCCAGGCCGAATCTTATGTACCCTCCACCATGGATTGCATAGAAACTTGTACTAAAGACTGTTATCCACAATCGAATTACTTGGGTTGCGGTAACACTTGCCGATGGCAAGGTATTTTAAAACTACTTAACACCGTCTTCTCAATTGTAAGTTAGTCCATACGGGGTATATATTAAAAAAAGGGCGATTAAATACGTACATATCTCAGCTAAAATCTTGACAAAATTTTCTATAGAAATAAAATTTTGACAAATTTTCATTATAAATTAACGGTTCTTCAAGCTCGAGGTCTTTTTAAAATATTTTATTTATTATTCCCAATAATTCGCGATTACGATATTGAATCGCTTCCTCAGGGGTCTACAATAGATTTATAGAAATTACATTTCATAAATATCACAGTATTAAACATTTAATAATTTAAATAAGTGTAAATCTTAATTACTTTTAGTTAATAATCTCAAATGGTATTATAGGATAATATAATTATACAAAAAAATCGGACAGACATATCTTAATCTCATTTTTCAAGTATCAGGCGAACAGAAAAATTAAAACAGCAACACAACCAATGACTTACATGTATAGTATCCACAACACAAAATACTTAAAGCTACTGTAGATTCACTACCCTCGTCAGCTGTCTGTATTGCACTGAGTTGTTTTTACTATTGCACGATGATCACTACCATGTATTTGTTGTTTCCTTTTCCGAAGCAAATGCCTGTAACAGTGAGCGATGTTTTCTGTATCAACTTTGAAGTTCATTCGTTTGCTTGCAGGTACATTGTTTATGTGAAGTGTTTCTAGTGTAAACCTTTTGCTGTAATTATTCTCTCTTTCTAATATTCTTACGTCGTCAAAGTTTGGGGTATCGCACAGTGGTCTGCTAGTGCCGTTTTTGTGGTATTCGAGTTGGTGCGTAATTTAATATCCGATTTATGTCCTGAAATTCTTGTTTTTAATTTGTTTTTGGATGTTCCTACATAAACTTTTTCACATTTTTCTTTATTATTTCCACCGCACGGTATTTCATAAATCGTATTATGTTTTTCCATAGTGGGGATCTTGGTTTTCATGTTGGAAAATAATTTTTTGAGAGTATTGTTTGACTTGTGTGCTAAAGTGTATTGTCCTTTATCAAAGATTTCAGAGTTTGTAATTCGTTCTGATAATTTGTTGACATATACTAGTGACTTGTATATTGTTTCCTCGTTTTTATTTTCGTTTTGTTTTTTCCCCTCCGGTTTAAATTGTGATATTAAGTCATTAATTAAATATTTTGGAAAATTATTGTTGTGTAGAATATCTCTAATAATGGATTTGTTTTAAGAATGATATTCTTTGTCACTTATGTTTAACACCCTGTTTATAAGATTTTTTGCTGTGTTAATCACTATCCTTTTTGGGTGTTGTGAAAAATAATTCATTATTCTCCCCGATGCTGTTGGTTTTTGATACCAATCTAAAGTCAAAGTTTATAATTTTCCTTCCTGATAACCAGCGTGTCTAAGTATGGAATTCTGCCGTTTTTCTCTATTTCTACCGTGAATTTTATGCTATTATGGAAGCCATTTAATGTTGTCAAGATCTCATGTATTGCACCTTCCCGAACCACAGCAAATATATCGTCCACATATTTCGTCAAGATTTTTGGTTTTGTTGTCAAGTTTTCCATGCAGTTGTCCAGTAAATGTTCCATAACTATATCAGCTACAATAGGTGAAGCAGATGATCCCATCGGCAGTCCTCTCTTTTGTTTATATGTTTTGTCTTCATACGTAAAGTATCTATTCTCCACTATGCAGAATTTTAAAATTTTTATAAATATATTCTTTGTAGGTCTAGTATGGCCCTCCAATTCTTGCCATCTACTTTCGATGATTTTTAAAGCTAAGTCAACCGGTACACTTGGGAATAGGGACACAACGTCAAAAGATACTAATTTTTCATCCTCCTTGATAGTCAGGTTCTTGATCTTATTTTTAAATTGCAGGGAGTCCTTTATATTGTACTTCGAGTCCTGTGTTAAAATTTTTAAAAGGTTTCCAATGTACAAAATTTTGTATAGTAATAAAATTTTGACAAAATTTTCTATAGAAATAAAATTTTGACAAAATTTTCTATAGAAATAAAATCATGACAAAATTTTGTATAGTAATAAAATTTTGACAAAATTTTCTATAGAAATAAAATTTTGACAAAATTTTCTATAGAAATAAAATTTTGACATAATTTTCGATAGAAATAAAATTTTGACACAATTTTCTATACAAATAAAATTTTGATAAAATTTTCTATAGCAATAAAATTGTTACAAATTTTTCGTTAGAAATAAAATTTTGACAAAATTTTCTATAGAAATAAAATCTTGACAAAATTTTCTATAGTAATAAAATTTTGACAAAATTTTCTATAGAAAAAAAATTTGACAAAATTTTCTATAGAAATAAAATCTTGACAAAATTTTGTATAGTAATAAAATTTTGACAAAATTTTCTATAGTAGTAAAATATTGACAAAATTATCTATAGAAATAAAATTTTGGTAAATTATTTTTTTGGGGATCGGCTATATGTAATTATATACCGATATGGACCAATTTTGACATGGTTGTTAGCGCAATGTACCAAATTTCAACCGGATCGGATGAATTCTGCTCCTCCAAGAGCTTTGGAGTTCAAATCTGAGGATCGATTTATATGGGGGCTATATATAATTACGTACCGATGTGGACCAATTCCAGCATGGTTGTTAGAGACTATATACTAACACCACGAACCAAATTTCAACCGAATCGGATGAATTTTTCTCATCCATGAGATTCCGGAGGTCAAATCTGGGGATCGGTTTGTATGGGGGCTATATGTAATTTTGTACCGATGTGGACCAATTTTTACATAGTTTTTAGAGACCATATACTTACACCACGTACCAAATTTCGGATCGGATGAAATTTGCTTCTCTTAGAGGCTCCGCAAGCCAAATCTGGGTATCGGTTTATATGGGGGCTATATATAATTGTGGACCGATGTGAACCAACTTTTGCATGGTTGTTAGAGACCACATGCTAACACCATCTACCAAATTTCAGCCGGATCGGATGAAATTTGCTTCTCTTTGAGTCTCCGCAAGCCAAATTTGGGGGTCCGTTTATATAGGGACTATACGTAAAAGTGGACCGATATGGCCCATTTGCATTACCATCTGACCTACATCAATAACAACTACTTGTACCAAGTTTAAAGTCGATAGCTTGTTTCTTTCGGAAGTTAGCGTGATTTCAACAGGCGGACGGACGAACATGCTTAGATCGACTCAGAATTTCGCCACGACCCAGAATATATATACTTTATGGGGTCTTAGAGCAATATTACGATGTGTTACAAACGGAATAACAAAGTTAATATACCCCCCATCCCATGGTGGAGGTTATAATAAGTAAGGGAAACCTAAAGCGGGTTATACCGATCCATTAAATTTTTAAACAATTCCATAAATTGTGGGACGAGAAAATTTATTTTTCCAGTTTAAGTAAAATGTAATTCCTTGAATTATTGAAATAATAATAATATATAATTTTGATATAGTTAAAATAAATTTTACATTTTTATTTCAAAAATATTCTGTTATTCAGTAAAGGATCATAATAGCCAAATTTTGTGTACGTAGTTTATGACATCGAAGGGGGAGGATATAAAGCTTAAACGAAAATTAGAAGATGTGACCGCCGTAGTGTAGGTCATAATCCTCAAAAATCATTTTGGGTGTTATGTCCGTTGGGAGATGTGACCGGTCGCCAAATTTTTGTCTCTGTGGAGCTATATCTAACTTAGAACCGAATTCAACCAAATTGGGCATACTTGGAGGCAAAACTACCCCTTGTACAAAATTTGAAGTGAATCATTATGAAACTCTGGTCTTCGGGGCCATATAAGTGCATATCGGGCGAATGATATACATGGTAACTATATCTTAATCTGAATCGAGTTAGCTGATATTTTTTAAGTTTTATTGTTGATTTGATTTCAGCTTAAAACCATGCATTGACTAAACTACAAGAGTAGTTTAACCAACAGATGGAAAAGTATGTAAAATTTATTTGTGCAAAGTCCTATAGACTGAAAATGGTTGGATAGACGGCCGTTTCGGAATTACCACATTCCTCATCAACTGGACTCACAAAACATTCGGATGAACGAAATTTGAAGAAGGTCGGTTCATAAATACGTCAATTATGGCTAAATCTGTGACACATACATATGACTGATATATCTAAATCTGAATCGATTTTGTCCAAACTTGAGCCTAAATAAGACCTCGCGCCACATTTGAAGAGTTCGGCATTAAATTGCGAGCTGTACTTTGCACACAAAAATACAACAGACATACGGACATCGCTAAATCGACTCAATATTGAACTGTTACAAACAAATGCACAATTTTTTTATATCGCATGTACTACAGTAGTGGTGAAGGGTGTAATATATTCAGACTTCCATGGACTCGCTAGTCCTCTTCATTGGGACATTTAAATTTCAGCATAATTTCTATCCAGCTTGGAATAATTTTCAAAGATTTTCACTTTAAAGCCACTGTGAGACATTCAATGCGATGATCCAGCTGGTGTTTTTAAATTTCATATGGCCATAGCTAGACTTCATCCCATCTCTCCCTTTTTTGCTATTTGGACTTAATCTCTGATGTTTAGTGTGAATGCATGCGAGTGTACATTTTCAAGATACCAGCATTTCGTCCAAAATAGTAGACGCAATGGCAAAGCTCAAAACCACCTTCATCTAGAGTATCATCTTTTAAGCACACAAGGGTACAATTATCTAAAGCATTTTGCAATTATAGTCATACGTTAGCAAACACACACAGTAGTCCGTTAGCACACATTCACACTTATGCTATGGTCACACTGGGCAAATATTTGACAGAAATCAAAAATGAATCCGTCGCCACAGCCAAACCAGAAAACATATTTAGCTCATATGGGATATATAACATCACGGTAGGATTAGTTTCCAAACACCGTATCCAGATATTTGGAAAATGGTTCTGGAAAAATGTTTGACACTCCTTTTGGTCAAATATTTGCCTAGTGTGACCATAGCCTTACTCACACGCATCTGTGTGCTACAAATCTCAGCTCTTATCAGTCAAGCTCTCGCTAGAACACATAAACACACATGTGTTACATATATATCTGCATTAGTTCAGTTGCATTTCAGAGGTGGCCAGATTTTATGGAGGACAATCTAATTAAGGTTATGGGCCAAGTGGATGAAAGACTATAATTTGATATTCATAAGCTAAGAATGGTCCGAAATCAGTTTAATATATAAATTTCAATGAGCTCTTTCAAATGTATCTATCAACAGGTTATCTAAGCAGAGAGAGAAAGAGAGAGAGAGAGAGTAACAGATGGATGGATAGGGATAGAGGGAGAATGGATTTTGTTTGTATTTGCATGTGATTACAATAATAAATTCATCATTTTGAGATGCATAAAGGAGGTATAAGGGAGCTTAAGTGAATGACACTTACTTGTGAAACTCTATTATTAATACAGACCCTCTTTGCCACACCTCTCTTAGTATTAGGTTTTCTATGACATTCACATGACAAAGGTGAGCCAGATAAGGTATTAAAAATTTACCATTTGAGTGGAATAGGCTAAGTGATTATCAAATATCCCTGATCAAAATCTATGCCATATTTATTTTATATCAAAGATCGCATACAAACCTGATTAACTATACTGAAGTCTTTACCGTTTGTAGACAAGTTTAACTACGGATGTAAATTGTTGCAAAAAGTTTAATATTTTTGTTTCACATTACTACTCCAATCAGCACGACATCAAAACTATCACCAAAATATTACCAATTAAAAAGTTTATTGAAGTTGAAAAGTTTTTCAACTAAAAAATTAATTGATATTATTAACGTTTTAATCAACCCCGGAAAACTAAGGCTATGGTCACAATAGGCAAATATTTGACCAAAATGAGTGTCAAACATTTTTCTAGAACCATTTGCCAAATATCTTGATGCGGTTTTTGGAAAATAATCCTACCATGATGATTTCTGGTTTAGCTGTTGCGACGGATTCTTTTTTGATTTCTTTCAAATATTTGCCCAATGTGACCATAGCATAAGTCAGTTAAAAATATATGATTTTTATTTTAATTAAAAATTTATTTTTTTCAAGTCAATTTTTTTCAATTTTTTATCATCAATTAAAAATGTAATTGAACCAAATAAAACAAGTATATATAGCCGTAAGTTCAGCCAGGCCGAATCTTATGTACCCTCCGCCATGGATTGCGTAGAAACTTCTACGAAAGACTGTCATCCACAATCCTATTACTTGAGTTGTGGTATCTTAAATCGTTTTCTAAATTGTGAGTTAGTCCATATGTGGTATATATTAGACAAAAAAGATATGTGTAGGTAAGTCTACAAATAATTACGAATCGATATAGACTTTATCACGGTACGTAGGGAGCCAGAATTGAAATATGGGGGTCGCTTATATGGGGGCTATATACAATTATGAACTTGATATGGACCAATTTTTGTGTGATTGGGGTTCGATTTATCAGAGGACTAAATATAACTATAGACCGATATGGACCTAGTAAGGCATGGTTGTTAACGGCCATATACTAGCACAATGTACCCAATTTCAACTGACTCGGATAAAATTTGCTCCTCCAAGAGGTTCCAAAACCAAATCTCGGGATAGGTTTATATGGGGGCTATATATGATTATGGACTGATATGGACCACTTTTGGCGTGGTTGTTAAATATCATATTGTAAAACCACGTACCAAATTTCAATCACACGCTCACAAAAAATCGTTTCTGTAACATATACTTCCAAACATATTTTGCTTCAAGCATATATATTTTTGGGTATTGCCCAAACATTTATATGTTTGATCTCTTCCAATATATAATATATTTGAATGCATATTGGTCTAAACAATTTATGTTTGGGTTGTGTAAGTTCCAAACATTTTGTATTTTTGCATCCAAATTCAATAATGTTGTCTTTCAAAAAACAATATGTTATTATGTGAACATATAATATGTTTGGAAGAATTTTGCACCCAAAAATATTATATGCTTAAAAAAAATTCTCCCAAACAATATTGTGCTCAAAATTTTATTTATTTATTTATATATTTACAATCATAATGAATTATGAAAATAAACAGTTAATATAGGTTCTAACAACATAGGTTTTCGACCTGAATGCTCAAAATTTTGTTTCTGCCTAATTGTATATTCCCCCACATCTTTCTCACTTCCACGACATTTTTTAGTTCTTAGCACCTTTTTCTGTAATACAAACATTGTAGAAGAAATTATTCAATTTTATGATTTTTTTTATTTTAATTTTACCTTTTGCCGGACGGGGATTCGAACAGCGGACCACACAGTTTGTAAGGATCAAAGAAGTAGCTGATCAATTGCCCAAGGAAAAAAAGTGTTAATTTTGTAATAACAAGCAACAACCACCAACTTAATTCAATATCGCTCCCTGTTAAATAGCGCTCCAAGCTACTAAACACATATATGTTTATAGGCTATTTCTAAATTAATATATGTTTGCATCCAAGCATATTATATTTACAAACATTTTATGTCCCAAACATAATATGTTCTAACATATTAACATATATGTCCCAAACATGTTATGCTAGTTTATGAACATTATATGCTTGCACTCAAAAATATTGTGTTTAAAAATTTGTGTTCCAAACATATAATGTTTATAGCCAAACATATGAAAAACAGTCTTTTTCATCCGTGCAGATCGGATAAATTTTGCTTCTCCAAAAGGCACCGGAGGTCAAATCTGGACTAATTATGGACTGATATGAACCAATTCATGCATGGTTGTTGGATACCATATACTAACATCACGTACCAAATTTCAACCGAATCGGATGAATTTTGCTCTTCCAAGAGTCTCTGGAGGTCTTGTGGAGCCTCTAAGAGAAGCATATTTCATCCGATCCGGCTGAAATTTGGTACATGGTGTTAGTATATGGTCTCTAACAACCATGCAAAAATTGGTCCACATCGGTCCATAATTATATATAGCCCCCATATAAACCGATCCCCAGATTTGGCTTGTGAAGTCTCCAAGAGAAGCAAATTTCATCCAATCCGGTTGTAATTTGGAACGTGGTGTTAGTATACGATCTTTAACAACCGTGCCAGAATTGGTCCATATCGGTCCATAATTATATATAGCCCCCATATAAAACGTTCTCCAGATTTGACCTCCGGAGCCTCTTGGAGGAGCAAGATTCACCCGATCCGGTTCAAATTAGGAACGTGGTGTTAGTATATGGTCGCTAACAACCATACCAAAATTGGTCCAATCACACAAAAATTGGTCTATATCGGTTCATAATCATGGTTGCCACTAGAGCCAAAAATAATCTACCAAAATTTTATTTCTATAGAAAATTTTGTCAAAATTTTATTTCTAGAGAAAATTTTGTTAAAATTTTATGTCTACTTTGTCAAATTGAATTATATACGTATTGGATCGATCTTTTATTTAATATATACCACATATGGACTTACATACAATTTAGAAGATGGTGTTAGGAGGTTTTAAGATACCTTGCCATCGGCAAGCGTTACCGCAACTTAAGTAATTCGATTGTGGATGGCAGTGTTTAGAAGAAGTTTCTACGCAATCCATGATGGAGGGTACATAAGCTTCGGCCTGGCCGAACTTACGGCCGTATATACTTGTTTATGTCTAAGAGATTACTCCTAGGCTCAAAAAAAAAAGTACCACTGATATCTTCACCGCTCAGATCTTGGGATATTCAGTTCCACCACTAAGACCTTCGGGCCTACAGTTACATCTCTACCACTTTCGGGCCTACAGTTACCCCACCGTACAGTTCTCCCACTCAGATCTTTTATATACAGTTCTCCCTCATAGACCAAGGGTTTTAAAGTTCCACCAGTGAGACCTTCGGGCCTACAGTTCGCTCGTAGGCTAGTTAGTAGAGGAATTTGCTGACGGTCGTCAGTAATACTTAAACCGACCGTAATCGATTACCAACGCGATGCTGTTACCGACCTCGGAAGGACTATCGCACCACTGTCGCTACCACTTCGGTATACCACACAACAATCAACTGTAGCAACACTGGCGACCGTCTGAAAATGGAAGATCTTATTAGCAGTTTCAGATCACCTACAAATCGACGAACACACAACTTCGCAATCGTCAACGACCCGAACAATAAAGCAACGACCAATCATCTATTACATTAATTACAATTTTAAATGCGAGCTAATTGGACATGAAGATTAAGGAATTGGTATTATTATGCTATTGAAAAGAAAATGCCAGATACCCATCTTACAAGCCTGGCTATACATATGTTTCAGTGTTGGCTAATCCACATTTCCATAGTCTCTATTAAGATCTGGATGGGTGAGATGATTCAATTTGAGTCTTATATGCTAATTTCTTATGGAAATTACATACGAGAATCATTTCTCCCTAGTTGAATCATTTTTTCTCCACCACTGTGTATCATCTTCTTATATAGCTACAATCCCTTAATCTTATTTTTTCGATTTCAATTTGTTATTACATTACTGCAACAACAGATTGAAATCTACTTTTAGAGGCATTGCTGAATTCACCTGATTGGTAAACGATCACACAATGTCTTGTTTCTAGTCAACAACAACTATGTTTGAACGAATGTAACAGTATCGAAGTATCAATGAACCGTCAACTACCGACCATTGCAGAACCGAAGCTTTCATCAAAGACCCGACATTCTCATAAACTACCGATCATCTACGAACCGACATTCTCATCCACTACTGATTATAATCGAACAGAATTTTTCATCAACTACCGAACATTGATGAACTGACTTTCTCAGCACTACTGATAATTAACGAACTGAAATTCTCATCAATTGCCTAATCTCTCTAAACCGACGTTCTCATCTAGCACCAAATTTTTATGAACTATCGATAATCAAGGAACCAGTGAACTCACCAATGAACCGAATCTCTTTTTAAATACTGATCATAAAGTAACCAACGAATCGAAGATTTTATAACCTACCGATTATCAACGACACAAATTTCTCCTTGATCTCAGCGAAGATACCAGATCCCGAATATCTACAAATTGAAGACATCCCGAGTACCCACTTCCATCAAATCCTGATCATATTAGAGAGACTGTCATTGTGTTCTTATTCCGAGCTTACCTCAGTCGATGAGACATTACAGCAGCAATTAACCCTTTCACTACCGAAATAAACCTAATGTTAAAAACTTTAATATTTCTTCTGGTTTTACTTGTACTAACAGAAAGTAGAACAAAAATAGTGAATTTGAGGTGCTACCTCAATTACTTCAAGAGCTATATGAGTTTGTTCTGAAAACATGATTCTTGAAATGTAACCTGACGGAATTAAGAACTATTTGGTCTATAATATCTTTCAAAGTGTAGCAAAAAAGAGCTCAAAAAATATCAATTATAGTGCACAGGTGTGTGGGGGGATTGTGACAGATGACAGTGGAGAAGTTTTACAAGAAATCCCCTGTATGAGATGAGTGGACTGTATAAGGTTGTGTGTGTGTGTGTGCTTGGGTTTATTATTTCTCAAAGTAATGAGAAATAATAAACAAAGCGTTTGATGGAGTGAAACCCAACCGGAAAAGGAACAAAAAATAACAAGTGGAGGTTTCAGTTTTCAATGTACAATTAACAATATTTATTTATAAATATAATATAGGGGAAAAGGTAGAGAAGAGAGATCAGCGGAGGAGAAATACAATGCTTACCGTCGGGTAGTTAGAGAAGAAGTGAAAGAAAGTAAGGATTTTAAGGAATGGCTAGCTTATGGTACTAAATTTTATGAAGCTACTATTCACAATAGGCGTTATCGATATCAATTCAGCGACTTTTTAGTAATAGCAATTCAAAATAGAGAAATTCATAAAACTCGATAATTACAATATAATCAAATTCATTATTATACAATTCAAATTCATAACAATTCAGGATATACAAGTTATAAAAATTCATAAAAATGTTTGGCAAACTATGAAGTTTGTCCATGCCCCCGGCCTTGCACTTATGCAAAATTCGATTTGCAAAGCACAGTTGCAATGGACTTTATAGCTTCGGCCAGAATGTGTTGGTTACGCTTGGGACGTTGGTTGGAGCGTCTCTTCTTAATTTTGCTGTTGGTGTGAGCATGTTGTGATGTGGGTTGTCGTGGCTGTCTTCTTGTTGTAGTTGGTGCCTGCGGTATTGGGTTCTTCGTGAACCACCTGATGGGCCTTCTTGTTTGTTGTGTAGTTGTATTGTTGTGTCTTCCCGTGATTATTACTCGTCTTCTAGTGGTATTGTTTCTTGATGGTGTTTGGCGTGTCGTCGGGTTCCTTTCCCTAGGCGTGTAGTAAGCTGGTGAAGTTGCGGATGGCGTCCTCGCTATTTGTGGATGCAGCATAGTGTGATGCTGATAGCCACACTTCCGGCAGGTCGCTGGTGAACTGCACCGTTCTACTGTGTGGCTTTTTGCCAGACAGTTCATACAGTAATTATATGTCCGAACCGTCACCCTTCTATCCGCCACAGGCATCATTATAAAAATTGGGCAATCCCGCAAAGAATGTCTTTCCTTGCAGATGCCGCAGTCATAAACTTGATGGTGGGACATTTTGAGTTAGTAATCTGTAAATGGAAAGGACTTTAGTATGGGATAATGGGAAGGGTGATGCATGAAATGATTATATGAGAGGAAGGAATGTGAAAAGGTAAGATTTAAGAGGTTGATTCAGGAGAGGTTTGGTCTAAGAGCGGTAAGTAACATAATTTCACGATGGGACGAGTGATAATTCCAGAAGCAACTTTGATATCCGCAACTCGAATATTATTGTCGGAACCATGATGAGTATTTACGATTCTACCCAAGCGCCAGTCGCTAGGTGGTAACAAATCGTCCATTACAACAACCAAATCGCCAATCTTTAAATTGGGACCTGAATTTTTCCACTTATATCGTTTGTGTAGAGATTTTAGATAATCCTCTTTCCATCTAATAGCAAATTGATGGTGCAGAGCCTTTAACTTTGTCCATCTATTGAGAAGAGATAAGTTTTGAGATGGGGTTTCAGGGAAAGACATAATTGGTGATCCTTTTAAAAAGTGACCCGGAGTAAGAGCTGTCAAATCTGATGGATCTTCAGAAACGGCAGATATGGGACGTGAATTTAGGATTCCTTCAATCCTAGCGAGAATTGTAGCAAATTGTTCGAATGTGAATTTATGGGCACCAGCAATTCTTTTAAAATGATGTTTAAAACTTTTCACTGCCGATTCCCATAATCCGCCCATATGCGGGGCATGCGGTGGGATAAATTGCCACTCAAAGCCATGGGTTGAATATTTTCGAGATATGTCACTGGCGGTGGATTTAACAAAAGCAGAAAATTCTTTTAGTAATTTTCGGCTTGCACCAATAAAATTTCTTCCATTATCGGAAACAACCCTATGGGGTAGCCCCCGCCTCCCGACGAATCGTGTAAATGCAGCTTCAAAGGCTAGAGACGATAATTCTGAACAGGGTTCTAAGTGGATCGCTTTTGTAGTGAAACAAACAAAAATCGAAACGTAGCTTTTTATTATTGGAGCTCTTTTTAGAGTGGAACTTTTTAGCTCAAAAGGCCCTGCGAAGTCTACACCGGTGATATTAAAAGGAGGGGATAGTTCACATCGCACAGATGGAAGGGGAGCCATTATCTGGCTACAGGACTTTTGTTTGAATATTACACACGTTCGGCATTTATGAATTATAGCCTTCACTCGCGGTTTTAAACGGGATATATAAAATTCAGTCTGTACCATTCGGCACATTAGCGTACAATCGGCATGAGCTAATAATTGATGCAAGTTTAATAAGTATAAGTGACTGAAACGTGAGTTCCCCGAAAGAATAATAGGAAATCGCTCGTTGTATGGTAGAGACGAGTCGGCGAGTCTTCCATTAACTCGCATAATATTCTCGTGAGAAAGAAATGGATTCAAACATTTCAATTGGCTTTTATCATTAATTGGTTTCGATTCAAGAAGATTAGAATATTCGTCAGGGTAAAATTTCTTTTGCGATAATGTGATTAAACGTGATTTAACAAATGTAACTTCTTTATGAGTAAGAAATGGATTCGAAATTTTTATTGTCGATCTCCGTCGACTTAGGCAATTGTTATAAAAACGAAACATGTAGGATATAACTCGCAATGCGCGATTGTAAGACGAAAATCTGAGTAAAATATCAGTATCGTCAATTGTACTATGATAAGTTTGAACATTAACACGTTTTCCTAATTCTGGTGCAACCAATGGATTTCTTTTAGGCCACGTTGAATGTGGTTGAGTTAACCATTTTGGACCATTAAACCATAAAGAATTGGGTGTTAAATCTTGAGGTCGGCAACCTCTAGTACCGAGATCTGCAGGATTATCATGAGTCGGGACATGCCGCCAATTGCTACCAGGAACTAACTCGTGAATTTGCGAAGTTCTATTTGCAATGTATGTCTCCCAGGACCAAGGTGGTTTCGAAAGCCAACCAAGAACTATTGAAGAGTCAGTCCATAGAGTAATAGAGCTTATCTTGAAATCGAAATTCGAAGTGACATAATTGACGAGTTTAGCTAACAGAAATGCACCATTAAGTTCCAATCTTGGCAAACATACAGGTTTGAGAGGAGCGACTTTGCTTTTAGCAACCAGTAAATTAGAAAACACAACTGATTTATTAGTCTGGCATCGCAAATAAACACATGCACAATATGCAGCTTGAGACGAATCTGAAAACCCGTGGATTTCCAAAGTATCAGTAGGACAACATTGAATCCATCTTGGTATAGAGATAGAATTAATGTGAGGGAAATCGAATACGAGTCTATTCCAAGTAGCTTGTGACTCTGGACCAAGATTGTCATCCCATCCAATTCCTTCTAGCCACAATTGTTGCATTAATATTTTTGCCCGAATAATAACCGGCGCAATCCATCCCGCGGGATCAAATAATTGAGCGATTGACGATAGAACCATCCTTTTCGTCATAGTCTGTTCAAATTGTATTGGATTTATCGAGTAAGTAAACGAATCTGACAACGCGTTCCACTTTATACCCAAAGTTTTTGTAGAACTTGATTCATGGAAGCGTAAAAATTCGGAATCGTATAGGTCTTGAGACGGAATATGAGCGAGTAATTGTGGATCATTAGCTATGATCTTCTTAAGAGGAAAACCGGCATTCTTTAAAATATCACTTAGATCATTTTGAGCCTTCAAAGCCTCCTGAATAGAATACCCGCCCGATAAAATGTCGTCAACGTATGTTTCGTGTTTAAGTATTCGAGCTACTGTGGGATGAGTTGCTTGGACATCAGATGCCAGTTGCAACAGAGTACGTATAGCAAGGAATGGCGCGCAATTAATACCAAAAGTTACTGTTTTGAGTTGATAATCTTTAATAAAGTTATTATCGGACGGTTTGAATAAAATTCGTTGATACGGTCTATCATGGGGGTGTACAAGAATCTGTCTGTACATTTTCTGAATATCCCCGCAGAAAACATACTGATATTTCCGCCAATTCAGAATAACAGAAGTGAGATCAGATTGCAATGTGGGACCGGTGTGTAACACATCGTTAAGAGAATAGCCTGATTTCGTCTTTCTGGACGCATTAAAAACAATTCGAACCTTTGTGGACTTATGTTCCGGTCGTACCACAGCGTGATGTGGCAAGTAAAATGAATGAAATTTATCATCAAAGGAAATTTCGCGAGAAGACGTTTCTTCTGCGTGATCAAGCGCTATATATTCGTTCAGAACATCATGGTACTGTGTTTTTAATTCAGAATCTTTGGAAAGGTTTCGTTCCATACGATTGTACTGAGCCAAAGCCATAAATCTAGAAGGACCCAAGTACAATGAATCAGAAAATTCTTCCTTAAAAGGAAGTCGTACCATGTAACGACCATTGGGTAAACGAGTTGTAGTTTTTCTGTAATACTCTTCACAGAACGCATCAGCAGCTGAGACGAGATGGGATGTAGGAACTTCTTCTTGCTCCCAAAATTTTCTTAGCATTTCGTTAATAGAGGATTCTTCGAATTCATGAACATTTACGGAGAATGAATGTATTGTTTCAGTCCGCATTGGACCACTGAGAACCCAGCCAAATATCGTATTGTAGGCTGAAGTTTCGCCACAAGTATTTTTCTTGATTCCTTCAATATTAATAAAACGTTCGGAATCATTACCCAGAACCAAATCAATTTGCGAAGATTTGTTGAAATATGGATCTGCCAACTCTAAATTTTCCAACTCTGAATTATTTGGTATTTCAAACGAAATGGCAGGAAGACGTTTTGTCACTTTCGGCAAAACAATGGCAGAAACTGTGAATTGTATTTCATGTTTCTTTGACACTATGTGCAATTGACATTGTTTGTCAGATGTTTGACGCTGGCCACCAATTCCAGATATTTCAAAACTTGACTTAGTAGTTGGAAGTTGCAACCGGGTTTGAATTCGTTTTGAAATAAATGTTCGTTGAGAACCTGGATCTATAAGGGCTCTAATCGTGAACAATTCTCCATTATGTTCAATCTGCACTAATGCAGTTCGGAGTAAAATCATATCATTATTCGATGAAAAGTTGGCTTGGATATGAGAAGAATTATTTTGCTTTGATGTAGATGGTTGTTCCTTCTGTGAGGATAAATTTTGTGTATTTTTAATGGGCTTTTGATGATTCTGGCTTTCGCTTCTATTTTCTTGAGTATTTGAATTTTCACTTGTATTTTCGTTGTATTTAGTTCGTATATGAATCAAACTGTGGTGCGGTTTGTGACAAATTATACAAGTGTTTGTACTTTTACAATTAGGTTTGAGATGGGAACTTGATAAGCAGTTACTGCAAATCTTATTTTTATAGACAAAGTCTACACGCTGTTGTGCAGTAAATTGACGAAATTTCGGACACGTTCGTAAAGAATGGTTGGTTTCACAAAGTAAACAAGTAGCTGTGAGTTTTTCTTGAGAGAGATATGTTTGTATTTTGCCAGAGCCCTGAGATGAGATGGGATTGCGTTGATCATATTTATTTGAATTTTGATGTGTAACATTATTTTGCTGCTTTGTGCACTTTATGCTCGAGATGCGTTCTACAACTTCGAATCTATTTATCAAAAAATCGTCCAGTTGATTCCACGTAGGCAGATCTCGATGTGATCTGAGGGATTGTTCCCATAAAGAGAGAGTTTCATCTGGTAATTTTGTGGAAATTAAATAAATGAGAATGGGATCCCATCCGTCAACATCGACGTTAAGAGATCGAAGAGTACATAAACAATCATTGACCGTGGACTGAATTTTTTGAATTGATTCGCTGTTTTCAACATTTGCCACAGGTATATTGAAAAGAATTTTTAATTGATTGTCAACTAAAACACGTTTATTCTCGTAACGAGCTTTAAGTGCGCTCCATGCCATATTAAAATTTTCATCGCACAAAGTGTAACGCTTGACTATAGCCCCAGCTGGGCCCCTGGTCTTATTGCGTAAATGATAAAGTTTTTGAGCGGGGGTTAATTTTGGATGATTTACATAAACTGCCGTGAACATATCACGGAACGAGGGCCACTCCTCGTAACCACCTTTAAACACCTCGGTATCGCACGGAGGAACTTTTATATAACTGTCGTTAGTGTTATGAGAAGAAGCGGGAATAGAATTCTGATTCTGAGGTATATATTCAGGAACTAGGCTATGTCTGGCATTTTGACGTGCCTGGCCTCCAGATATTCGGAGAATATCTAAGATTTGAGACCTTGCGGTGTAATATGCCTCAGAACTGGCATTGAAATTTATTTTTGCATTAGCTTTAATATCCTTCGGATCGGTGGAACTCGGCGATAGCATTATATTTTGATATGAAGTCTGAAGTTGTTGCCATCTTTTCTCCAAGTCTTCCAATTTAACTTCCAATACAGAGTCCGTTTGGTCTCTAATATCGCATTGTTCGAATTGCGTACAAAAAAGTATTAAATACTCGCAATCAAAAAGAAAACTATCATATGCGGGAGATGCAGCCGCTGCCGCGTTAGCATTGGAGGAAGCATTTGATCCAGCAGGACCTGATGAAGGGTCGTTAGGATTGTTTGCAGGATTCATTGTCGTGAAAAATGTATCAGAAATTTATAGATTGAAAACGAGAACTCTTTTATTGAATTTATCAATGTAATGAATTGGAATTGCTGAAGTACAGCGAGAACAAATATATGAGTTTTTGAATTTGTAAATATGAAGTTTTGTGGGTAACCTCTAACCGTTTTAGTTGTGTTTTATGCGAAAATTTATCTCCAGAACTAATAAACTAACAAGCGGGATTTGCAAATGTTGCGAAAATATAGTAGTTTATTGTTCAAAAGATCAATTGAAAAGATAAATATGCGAAAAGAAAAATAATCAATCAATTTTAATTGATTTGAGCTAATGAAAATATAATTCAAACAATTTTAATTGTGCTTCCACAAATTCCAAAGTGTTGCGTTCTTTATGTAATGCGATGCAATTGATAAATTCGACTTCCAATCGATACTTTTAAACAGAATTCAATCGGTAAAATTTCTGTCCTAAAATTTCAAGAAAAACAAGTTTTTCACGATAACAAAATCTTTTTTTTTCCAAAAAACGTGAACGAGACAAAATTTCGATTTTTTCGTTTATGAGACGAGATTAAATTTTATTAAGATTTTATTAAGCAGGTGAAATCTATTGAACACATTCACTGAACTATGATTTTCCAAACCTCTCGAATCGAAAAATCATAAGTCTGCAATCAAAGTTCAAAATTCGACCAAGCTCTTTGTAGCAAACAGATAAAATAATTGTAAACTTCACAGAATGAGAAATGTAATTTTCAAAGAGAAATATATTGAACTCACTGAAAACATATGACTTTCAAGATTTTGTTTCAAAAAAATGATATATCTTCAATAAAAGTTCAAAAATTCCTCCAAATTTTTGTAAAGCCACAGGCCAAATAATTTTAAGCTTCACAGAGCGAGAAATATAAATGTCACGAAGAAATATAATGAACTCATCCAAAAGAAATATGACTTTGTTCAATTTTTCTTCAAAAAAATCATATAACTCAATAAAAGTTCAAAAATTTCCTCAAATCTTGATAAAGCACAACAGGCCAATTTAATAGCAATATTCAGAGAGCAAGAGATATTATTGTTACAGAGAGATAATATATATGTTTCATCAGCCAATTCGGCTTTGAGATGCAATTTCACTTTTTAGATATATTGATGTTTATTTTTAATGTCGTAATGAGTATTTTCGTTGATAGTTTGTTTTAATGTTTCGATGAGTGATTTCGTTAATATATTCGATGAGCGGAAATTGCGATGTTCTGAATCACAATTTTCCTTATGAGACGCTTATTTTCTTGTATATATTTCTTTTCAACAAATTTAAATATCCGAGGAATGACAAATTGCGATTTTATTTCTCACAATTTTTTCTTATGAGCCGCTTGATTTCTTGTATATGTTTACCAATTTTAATAAATTTAATATTCGAGAAGTGAAAATTGCGATTTTATTTCTCACAATTTTTCTTATGAGACGCTTGTTATGTTGTAAATATTCATAAATTACCAATAATTTCAAAAATTTACCTGTTGTTATGATGATTCGTTCATATATGTTGAGATAATATTAATTTGAGTGTATTCGCAGTCGCATGAGTTGATCTGAGAATTTTGTTTGAGTGCACTTCGTATTTGGGGAACGAAAAAATGTTTTCGAGCGTAATTAATTTTCTGAGTGTAAGAATTTGTAGAGATTTTCATATATGTATTTTATTTCAACTTTAGAAAATTTCCGAAGTTTTCCCACTTTTCCCGAGTGTAATAATAGTTTTTAGTTTAATAAAGATTGATTTTTTTTTTCGAGTGTAATAATTTTTTGATTATAAAATTCTCCCGAGCGTAATACAATTTTTCCGAAGAGAAAAAAAAAAAATACTCGAAAATACGCAATGTCGGTAAGCTTTGTGAGATTATTATTATTATTTTATTTTTATTTATTTATTATTTTTCTTTAGCAAATTTTAGTATTGCAATATTTTTAAGCAAAAAAAAAAATTTTTTTTTTTTGAATGTAGAACTATATACCAAGATAAAAAATTTTGAGTGTAGCAAAAATTTCGAGAATTTAAATAATTTTTTCCCGAGTGTACAAAATTTTGAATGTACAGAAATATTCCAAGTTAAAATTTTCAAGTGTAGAAAAATTTTGGAGAATTTTTGCTGAGTGTACAAATTCGAGTTTTATGTATATTTAAATTTTCCAAATTTTAGCATAAATTTTGAGAGTTGAAACACGCATTCTTCAGTTGCGAACAAAAAATTTTCTTTTCGAATTTAAAGACAAATTTCTGTGAGTGTAATTTCCGCGAATTTAAGAAAAAATTTGTTAATACAAATTTTTGCAAGTGTAGTAATTTTTTGCTTTTTACCAAAGGGAATTAGCGCTTTACCAAAATTTAATTCATGAATGCAAAGAAATTTCTACGATGACATACCAATTTCCTTGAGTGTAATAGGTTTTTTTCTTTTTTTTTCGAGTGTAGCTAAATTTTCCAAAAATTCGCGTTTTTGTTTTATACCCCGGTAAAACACAAATGGATGTATGTGTTTGCGTAATTTACTCTGATATAATCACTTTTGACATAAAACTGATTTTTTTTTACGGTGTACCGAATTAATTTGCACTCAAATAAAATTTTCAGAACTGTATGTGTTGTGTAAATGGTAAATAATTTGATGTTTGATGGTTTTTTATACGTGTACATATAACTACTACGTTCAATATAAAATGATAAAATGTGCAATGGTATTAAAGTGCAAATACGATTATATGGGTTATTATGCAAATATTTGTTGCTGTGTGTTGAATTATGTCGGTGTGAATGCAAAATGTATGATCAATTTGATGTTTTGGTTAAGTACGCTCGTAATTCAATATGAATTATTATGTATTAATTTATTAATATTTAGCAAAAGTTGTTGTTTTTGTAAACAAAATATAGTGAAATGGGCAAATTTTCCAATATTTAATTTATTTGTTTTAATTACATTCACTTTTTTATCAAAAACCAAAATATTAATTGAATTTAATTTAATCGAAATTATCATATGATCATACGCTGCGCATTCATTTAGGTGCGTTAGTGTAACTTGGTGTGTGACTTCGCTAATTGAAACGGGGGTGATATGGTAACACTGACACAGCTGACTGATTGTCACTCTATCATATGTGTAATATTCTTTGTGGATTTTATTCACATATGATCACAAATACAAATTGGATGAAATGAACAATACGAGAAATTTATTTTTACCGATGAAATGTTAATGTTTTAGCACAAACGCGTTTATTTCATAAAAAAAAACATGAGAATTTTTCATTTACCACTAATTTTGTCCAAACCGTTGAAAACAAAAAAATTATTCGTTGCCATTACATCAAATGAAGTGCTTCTTCTTGATTTTCTTTTTCTCACTTCATACTAGTTCGTTGAACCAATGCATATGTGACATACAAACAACTATACACGAATATGCATCAAAAAGGTTCAAGTTTTTTCTTTTTTTTCCGATTTTTATGAAATTTTTACATCAAATTTTACCGTTTTTGGACCGTTGGACGGACGGACAGCAATAGAAGTCACACTTTTTACACCAATTTGCACCAATTTGTTTTTGTAATTTTGATTTGCACTGCACTTTTAGTTAAAATATACGTATATATGTACCTACATACGTTTGCAAACACAAAATTTATTGCGGTTTTTTTGATTTTTTTTTACCTTTGGTTATTGGGAAAGCTTTTCAATTTTTAGAACGATTTTTCAACAAATTTTACTGATTCAGCCACATTAAATCAGCACGTAGAAAAATATTTTAGGTAATTTCATACGCTTTTTAACATATTTACATTTACTTTCCGTAATTTTTACCAAATTTCATGTATATTTTATCGCTTTTTCTCCACTTTTACACACATTTTACACGATTTTTAACGATCTTTTCCCGATCTAATCATTTATAATAAAGTTTTACAGATTTTTTTTTACCTTTCTTACCGAGTTTTCTGTTTTAACAAATTTTAAACAGTTTCTACAAGTATTTTAGCAGAATTTAACACGATTTTTTACCCGATTTTAAGCGATTTTTAACATCATTTATGTTCTTTTTTAACACTTTTTCACTCGCGTATTTTCCCAGTTTTTCTTTTGTGTTTGCATACGTTTTTTTATTGTTTTAATACAGATTTGTGACGTATATCACTTACCGGCGGTTTTGTAACTGAGTAGATAGAGAGATGGGAATTTTTACTTTGTTGTGGATGATATGTGGATTATGTTATGCTGTTTCCAATGAACGGCTGCGGAGGACCATGCACAGGTGTGTGGGGGGATTGTGACAGATGACAGTGGAGAAGTTTTACAAGAAATCCCCTGTATGAGATGAGTGGACTGTATAAGGTTGTGTGTGTGTGTGTGCTTGGGTTTATTATTTCTCAAAGTAATGAGAAATAATAAACAAAGCGTTTGATGGAGTGAAACCCAACCGGAAAAGGAACAAAAAATAACAAGTGGAGGTTTCAGTTTTCAATGTACAATTAACAATATTTATTTATAAATATAATATAGGGGAAAAGGTAGAGAAGAGAGATCAGCGGAGGAGAAATACAATGCTTACCGTCGGGTAGTTAGAGAAGAAGTGAAAGAAAGTAAGGATTTTAAGGAATGGCTAGCTTATGGTACTAAATTTTATGAAGCTACTATTCACAATAGGCGTTATCGATATCAATTCAGCGACTTTTTAGTAATAGCAATTCAAAATAGAGAAATTCATAAAACTCGATAATTACAATATAATCAAATTCATTATTATACAATTCAAATTCATAACAATTCAGGATATACAAGTTATAAAAATTCATAAAAATGTTTGGCAAACTATGAAGTTTGTCCATATAGTTTTTGTATGAATGTCCATTTACTAGAGACATGCTGTAGAAAAATGGACTCAAAATTTCGTATTTTTCGTTAATTGTTAAAGAAGTTTATAAAAATGCATTTTAGTGCTCACCAATATGGAAAATATTTATAGCTTATTTAGATTAAAATAGCGATAAATAAATCGAAACTATGTGGGGAAATAGAGTTTGGTGTCGTTTTCAAATGTACTCCTAGGTGGACGTCGGTAGTGAAAGGGTTAATTTTACATAAATTATTTCAGATGGATACAGATAGAATTAGTTTGCGAAAAAAGATATCTTCAGCTCTCCTCGAAAATAAAGCCTTTCATTGGGACAATTTTTAGAAAAGTACACACCTGAGATCAAGCCACCGTCGGACTGTACACCACAACAAGGCACACGCTGCCGTTAAGGCCAAAAATCTATTGTTTCAGGGCTATACAATGTCATTTAAATTTAGAAGCAGAAATGATCAAACGTCAACCATAAGGTTATTAGGGGAAACTTTTTCAAAATCGGGCGATATATATGGGAGCTATATCTACATCAAAACCGATTTCGATGAAATTTTGCACATACCGTTAGTACGAGTACTATAGAGGACTGGATCTAGCTAACTTTGAGTAAGATCGGATAATAAATAAGGGTTCTATGGCCAAATTTGGGAAAATCGGGCTATACATATATATGGGAGCTATATCTCAATCTGAACCGATATCGAGAATTTTTTGCACATATAGTTTGTGCTATAGAAGATTACATTTAGCCAACTTTGAGTAAGATCGGTTGATAAATAAGGGTTTTATGGCCAAATTTATAAAAATCTGGCGGTACATATATATGGGAGCTATAGCTAACGCTGAACCGATTTCGATGATTTTTTGCACATATAGTAAGTGCTATAGAAGATTACGTTTAGCCAACTTTGAGTAAGATCGGTTGATAAATAAATGTTTTATGACCTAATTTGGCAAAATCGGGCGATACATATATATGGGAGCTATATCTAAATCTGAACCGATTTCGATGAAATTTTGCAGGCTTAAAGGGTGATGCAGAATATTATTTTGTGCTAAATTTGACGACGATCGTTTAGTAAAAAAGTGCAACGTGACTCCATTTGTCGAAATCGGGCGATACACATATATGGCAGCTATATCTAAATTTGATCCGATTTCTTCCAAATTCAATAGCATTCGTCCCTGTGCCCAAAAAACACCCTGTACCAAATTTCATCAAAATCGGTTAATAATTGCGACCGGAATCCTGTGAACAACAAATACATGGACAGACGGACACCAAGCGCTAGATCGACTCGGAGGTGATTCAAAGTCGATCGGTATATATCTTATGGGGTCTAAAATCAATATTTCTGGTAGGCAAATTTTTGCAGATCAAACTTATTATACCCTAACCACTCTGTGGTTTAGGGTATAAAAACATGCTCTTTCTTATGTATAAGAGAGTATATATAAGAGATTATGCATCCCAGATTTTAGGACACGCGATTTAGACAATATCAAGGACAAACTAAAATAAAGAAATAAGTATTAATTAAAAAAGATAGATTGTTTTAGATATAGTGGCAGCCTGATAAAATCACTTAGACCATTGTAGTATACAGATAGTGAACTTCTCTCTTACGAATGACCTCTACCCGATTCCATTTTAAGCTCATTGATGTTCAAACCCTTTTTTAGGTTTATCGTCAATATAACTATGTTGTGCCAACATTTTGAATTTCGATTTGTCAATTTTTTCCTCGAAGTTTGTCTATGTTGGTCTCTTGTCGTCTGAACTACCGACATTCTCCAAAGAACAAACTTTTTCTGTTTGACATAAAGGGCATACAAATCTTTGCAAATAGAAAAGATGAATTCAAGAATCCACATTTAAGCATCTTTTTGGTTGGCTTAAGTCTTTCATAATAATTTCCTATCAATGCTCTTTGTAACTTTTTCCATGTGGGCTTCAAAAGATTCTTTTCAATCCTTTCTAGTCTTTCTCGAACATTCGAAGTTGTTAAGTCTGTAAGGTTTTATTGTTACACCATTTGCCTGAAAAAAAAAAGATAGAAGACATGAAGAAGGGAATTAATGACCAGAAGATGTTGATACAGTTATAAGGATTCTATTTCTGGTAAAAGCCGTTCACTATTAGATGGGAAAATTTTCCGCACACACGTACACTCATACACTCACACGTATATGCTTACAAAAAGGCTCAAAGACTGTGAAAACGATACCGAAAAAAGGTATGAATGGCTTTTGTTGATTTGATCCAATGATTTGAGGGTCCATTGGTTGGAAGAGGATATGCACAAAGAAAACACATTTCTATTATCATCTCTTTAACTTTATGGGTCCTTTGAGAGGGAGACCCCAACATGCTGCTTTTCCCCCCAAAAAAAAAAAGAAAACTCATTGATGAAGAAAGTGAACCAGCAATACTGCAGGAAAAGTGATTTTGGGTAAAATATATATTTTTTTTTTGGAGGACCAATAGAAGAAATGAAGATTATTTCTTTCTAGTATTCATTAGGTAATTTGGGTAAAATTTATGACTATCAGTTGCTTTTGAAGATAGCTACTAGAATGATTTTGAAGGTTTGGGTGGAAATGGCAAACTATTTGTCACTTCATATCCTTCCTTGACGAATGTCACTATAAATTCATTTTATAGATGTTAATTAGTCTGTGAAAATTACGAAATATCTGCAACACCTTATCATATATTTCTCTCCACATAATTCTCCGCCAGCACATGTTTGCTATACTCTTACCACCAAAGTCTGTCACCTTATATGTTACCTCAGTATTCTTCGGAATTGATTTGCCAAATATTGCAGTACAATTTTATGTTAGTAGAGCAAACACAGTGTCTCGTAAATCATTGAAATTGGAATTTCTTCAATTAATTAAACAAAATAATAACAAGTATATATGGCTGTAAGTTCGGCCAGGCCGAATCTTATGTACCCTTCACCATGGATTGTCGATGGCCAGGAATCATAAAGCTCCTTAACATCGTCTTCTACATTGGAAGTCAGTCCATGCGGGGTATACATTAGGCACAAAAAAAGGCGGATTAAAAACCTATATAATACCGTTCTTGACCGGTATGAGTTTTTGCGTTGTAAAAGAGAGGCAGAAGTGAAATATGGGGGTCGGTTTATATGGGGGCTATATACACACAGAGAACAGATTGGTTGGACATTTGTTGTAGCAATGAAAATTCTTACAAACATGAACTTTTTACAAACATTTTTTCGTCATTTCATCAAGTCGCTAGCTTGTTTTTTCGAAAGCTAGCGTGATTTCCACAGCCGGACGGACATGCCTACATCGACTCAGAACTTCACCAGGACCCAGAATATATATATACTTTATGGGGTCTTAGACCAAACGGAATGACAGAGTTAATATACCCCCCATCCTATGGTGGAGGGTGAATAATAATATATGCAGTTGTATTTTTAATAAATTTTTTAAACTTCAATTAAAAGTTTACGAGGCTTGTTTTTTATATTTCGGAATTATAGAACAAAAACAAATATTGATAATCGAAAATCGCATAATTTTTGCCCCATTACGATTTATACACTTTGCTTGCGTTTGAACCCATTATCGAAGCACTTTTGTTACTCTAACTGAGGTATCGGCAAGACATGCAATCTGAACGCATCAACCTCTTCTTCAGGTGCTGGACTTTCGACTGTTGTTTCATTTCCTGATCATACGCGTAAGTCCATTATTCACCATGTCAGAGACATGTTTCGACGCACCTCGTTCGTTTTTCTGGGAGTATTTCTTTTGACCAATCGACACGATTAACAAATTGTGCAAGAACTAAGGCGAATAATTTTTTTGACGGTGAAATCTTCATGCAAAATTGAATCTATGCTGGTCCCACTAATGCCTAAGATTGTCTCAATCTCACGTTAGATCACATGACGACGTTTTAATATCAGTTGGCACAGAGCATTAATAGTTTACGGAACACCAAATGATTTTGGACAACCATCACAAAATTTGTCTTATCACAATACCACTGGTCCTTGATGGAGCTTCATCGTCAAAAATTCATCGATGCCATGTTGTCGATGAACTGTTGTGGAGTTAATCCACATCGAATGTTCACGATTAAATTCCGAGATGAATTCTTTAAGTTGCTGTAAACAACACAAATAGCGCTCGTATATCGAAACGTTCTGAGTACGCTCAAAAATGTCAAGTTTTATGATAGAGCTGCCAGTTTGAAAACTGCAACAATAGGGTTTCCCAATCCCGGCATATAAAAGGCAACAGTCATTATTGTTGTATTTTTTTTTTATATGGCTTCTTTATTCCACTGAATTTTGGTCCCAACGACTGGCATTTATAATCTTGGAAACAAAAATATTCTTAGTGGGCAAAATCAGGAAAACTTGGTGGATAGGGATGCCACTGTTTGCCACATACGAAAAAGTCATAGTGCTTCAATTGGAAGTTTTAACGGTGAAAGGATATACAGTGAAACCTCTCAATCTTGGACACTCTGATAACCGGACACCTCCCAAATATGGATAGTTGTTTGGTGGCGGTTGCTATATAAACACATTAAAATTAACCTCTCGTAACTGTACACCTCCCAAATGTGGACAAAATTTAGGAGACCGTGGGTGTCCACCTCTCAGAGGTTTCACTGTATTTGCCTTCGCCTATTGAGTCATTTTGTTCTCAAATCACTATCGATTGGGTCCAAGTGTTTGGTATCACTGCAGCATAGCCCTGCCATCGTTTTACTTTTTTCGAGGAAGCCGATGTGATATGGTGGCCGACACATTTATGGTTATGAAATAGATTATTTATATCCCGCATTGTAATATCGTTGATTTTTGTTGCTTTATCTACCGGAATAGCTGTTTTCGGTTCATGTGAATGTGGTTTCATCAAATTACGGTTGAAAGGCACTAAACCAAAGTTGAAAACTCTACTCGAAATTTTAAAACAGTCGAAAATTCGACAAAAGTGGAATTTTGGAATTTGGAAAGATTTCAACGAAATCAAATTAGTTGTGGCCGTCAAATGACTAAGGAGGAGAAACTTCTCGTAAAAGGACAAGAAATATATTGAATGGCGTATCGGTCCATATTTTGCTATAGCCCCTGAATAGACCGATATCCTGGCTTGTAAACACTGACATTTTTATCCGATTTGGATGAAATTAGAAATTTATAGGTGTTTTAGATTTAGGTTTAGGTATACTGTGTATTGCTCAATATTTTCGTATAGTCGTTCTCCCGATTGAATTTCTTGAGCTTCTATACATCGCAATTTGTTGCGAAAGATGTATCGATTCATATTTTGGTATAGCCCATTTGTAGACCGATCTCCCAATTTCACACAGCAATTTATATCTGATTTGCATGAAATTAGAAATTGAGAGATATTTCAGATTCACCAATAGATTTGCAGAATATTCTGCTTAGCGTTCCAGGCTTTGCTTTAAGTCCCATATAGACCGACCTCACAATTTAACTTTTTAAGCACAATTTTTCTCAATTTTTCATAAAATTCGAAGTCTAAAAGTATTTTAAGTCCACAAAGACCTGTGTCGAATTTGGATTATATTGGTCCAAATAGATCGGTCTCCCGATTTGACTTCTTGGGCTTCTAGAGAATCGTTTTGAATTCTTGGCTTTCAGCAAATCGAGAAAGCCTTACAAAAGCAATTAGGCATTAACCTAAACCAGAATATTTATGGTCCGCTGCAATTCCCGAATTAAAACACATCCGCCGTAACATGTCTCTTTCATTATACCCTGCGCCACACTGTGGAACAGGGTATTATAAGTTGGTGCATATGTTTGCAACACCCAGAAGGATACGAGATAGACACATGGTGTCTTTGGCAATAATGCTCAGGGTGGGTCTCTGAGTCGATCTAGCCCTGTCCGTCTGTCCGTCCGTCCGTCTGTCTGTGAACACATTTTTGTGATCAAAGTCTAGGTCGCAGTTTAAGTCCAATCGCCTTCAAATTTGACACAAGTTCATGTTTTGGGTCAGAATAGAACTCTATTGATTTTGGAAGAAATCGGTTTAGATTAAGTATAGCCCATATATATCTTTCGCCCGATATGCACTTATATGGGCCCAGAAGCCAGAGTTTTACACTGATTTGCTTTAAATTTTGCACAAACATAAAACTTGGTCGTATAGTCAAGTGTTTGATTGAAATCGGTTCAGATTTAGATATAGCTCCCATATATCTTTCGCTCGATATGGACTTATATGGCCCCAGAAGCCAGAGTTTTACCCTAATTGGCTTGAAATTTTGCACCAGGAGAACAATAAGTACTATAGTCAGGTGTGCCAAATTTGATTGAAATCGGTTCAGATTGAGATATAGCTCTCATATACATCTTTCGCCCGATATAGACTTATATGGCCCCAGAAGCCAGAGTTTTAGCCCAATTGAAATTTTGAGTACAATTAGTAGTGTAGTTAAGTGTGCTAAATTTGAAAATCGGTGCAGATTTAGATATAGCTCCCATATATATCTTTCGCCCGATTTTCCCTCATATGACCACAGAATTCAAAGTTGTAGTCCGATTTACGTGAAATTTTGCACAGGGAGTAGAATTAAAATACTAAGTATGCATGTCAAATTTGGTTGAAATCGGTTCAGATTTATATATGCATTTCAGATTTGGGCAAAAATGACCAAAATACCCACATTTCCTTATAAAATCGCCACTGCTAAGTCGAAAACTTGTAAAAGTGACTCAAATTTTCCTTTATTTCTAATACATATCTATCGACCGATAAATCATAAATACACTTTTGCGAAGTTGCCTCAAAATTGGTTCAGATTAAAATGTTTCCCATATTTTTTTACTAACATAGTGTACCATCCCAGGGCATTAGCCGACTTAAATATTAAGTCTATAGATTATAAATTTTGTTCAGATGGAGTCAGATTTAATTGCATTTATTTGGGACAAAAACCTTTATATATAGCACCCAACACATTTGACGGATTTAATATAGTATCGAAAATGTGGATTTACAAAGTGGTGCAGGGTATAATATAGTCGGCCCCGCCCGACTTTAGACTTTCCTTACTTGTTTTTATTTATTTATTTTCCATGTATTTAAGCTATTTAACGTCTTGCAATTAACTACAAAAAATTTTTTTACTAAATAAAATTATTCTTTACTTGCTCCACCAAAATATGAACTAATATGAAACTGTATTGTATTGATCTCTGTTCACTGTGCCAATTTCCTGATGAAATGTGGCTAATTAGAGATGTAACCTGAAATTGTTACAGACAGTACTAAATGAAGGATGGACGAACGGAAGGGAGGATGCAAAATAAATAATGAAGTTTAATTTTAATCAAATTCTAATTCAATTTTGAACATTTGATGTGACGCCCTTCTTCTATAGATAGATTTTGATTACCTACTATCGTATTTTTTTTTTTTTTCAATATTCATCACAGAGACTCATAAGAAAACTGAGAGTTTGTAAGTCTTATAGGTTTCATTTCATTTATTGATTTAATATCTCATCACATGAGTTTATGCTTCTTCCCATCTATTTTTATCCTGACCGGATGTATGGGGCATGTTGCAATGGTGTTACAGGAAATAGCCTTTGGCAATTTTATGTTAATCTAGCTAGGAACACAGAATATGGAAAGTTCTCTCGTTTAAAGGAATGAGTGAGTTGCACCGAAACTTATTCTTAATTAACACCTGCTATTGGGAAAAAATCGAATGTATTTGGATTTAATTGGATTTTTTTTTGGGAAATAATTCGTTACGATTTGTTTTTAATGGAGTTGCAAATGCTCAGTCAGGAGTTTTATATGAGTTGGTAATGGGTAATAATAGAAGAAGAATAACGTTATGCGTAAAAGCTAATATGATCCTTTCGAACAACTCACAGTGGATTCTGAATTGTCTCCCAAGAAATCAGGAACACCAACCGAAGCCGAAGACGGATCATTCTTCACTACGACCATGCGAGCTCTCACACATCGGCCCAAACAAATGCATTTTCAATAAAATTCTTGCACAATTTTATTCTCGTACGTAAAAAATAAAATGAGGGTCAATGTTATTCGACGCGTGAAGAAGCAGTTGATGCGTACAGAATGGATGTTTTGGATAAGCCTAAATTCGAGTGGCAAAAATTGTTCGACATTTGGTTAAAGCGCATGCAAAAGTGTACAGATCTGTACAGTGGGGAATATTTTGAAGAATAATAAAGCCATCTTCAACTATTAATATTGTTCTCTAACGAAATACAAAAGGGAATTCTCGTATCCTGATCAAATAAGTATTGGTAGAATGAGGAAGTGATGCCAAGAGGATTTTTGAAAGTACCCGCCCAAAAACAATTTCCCTAGAGCTAATTCAAAATATTGCGAGGGATCCTAAAACGTTGCCAAAGACTTTTTTTTTACCCTGATTAGCTTGAAATTGTGCACCAGGAGAACAATAAGTGTGCCAAATTTGATTGAAATCGGTTCATATTGAGATATAGCTCCCATATACATCTTTCGGCCGATATAGACTTATATGGCCCCAGAAGCCAGAGTTTTAGCCCAATTTGGTTGAAATTTTGCATTAAGAGTACAATTAGTAGTGTAGTCAAGTGTGCTAAATTTTATTGAAATCCGTTTAGATTTAGATATACCCAGCAAAAACTAGGTAACCACATCTCATTACAATTGGCATTACCAGGAGTAAAGCTGTCATTACACGTTGCATTACATTCCGGTGAGTTATAATGACTTACTTGTAATGACAAAAATAAATATAATGCCTAATAATTTCCGTGTTCTTAAATTTTTAGGCAGTTGGCTTAATAAAATAGAATTGAAAGGCTTGAATACTTCTTAGTACGAATGAACTGAAATATTTTTCAATGCTAAGTGTTATTCGTATGTATGATAAGCTTTCTATAATAAAGAAAGTCAGAGTTATTATTTTATAAGAAATTTTATTAATTTGGTTTTAGTTTTTGTTGGGTGTGTTTTTGTTCAGTGAATAAAATTTTCTTGTTCAGTAGTAAATTCGTATATCCCGCGAAGAAAACTGTATTAGTAAAATGAACTATTCCTAACTGATTTCAGTTTAGGATTTTTTACTGAAGCAAGTAAATTTTATTATTTCACACAATAACACTAGTTTACAAAAAAATAAATAATTAATGTACACTTACTGAAAGACCGAAATTTTCGGTCGTTTTTCTCCTAGTTGATCTTATTACTTACGTTAGAGTATCATCTATACGATCATGAACTTCCCTTCCACAGGTTTTTTCAATGGTTTATAATTTTCTGGCTTTACGCATCGAAAATTTTTGAACCACTTAACTTATCACATATCCAATTATACACGATTATTCGTCATCTTAATACCTTTCATTTAAGAACCAATATAATCGGACATTTTTAACTCGAGATATAATTTGTTTAGAGAGAAAAGAGCGAAAAAATAAAAATAACAGGATATCTCAAAAACTGTTCCATAAAAAAATTTTTAAACATTTTTTTTCGAATTCAGCAGATCAAAATACATAAGAAAAGTCGACACTCATCAAGTGCACATTTTCAGTGTAAACTAGTGTAGTTTAAATTAATGCAAATAAAATGGCTAATCCAAATTGATGAATATTTTTATACCCTCCACCATAGGATGGGGGTATATTAACTTTGTCATTCCGTTTGTAACACATCGAAATATTGCTCTAAGACCCCATAAAGTATAAATATTCTGGGTCGTGGTGAAATTCTGAGTCGATCTAAGCATGTCCGTCCGTCCGTCCGTCTGTCCGTCTGTCCGGCTGTCCGTCCGTCTGTGGAAATCACGCTAACTTCCGAACGAAACTAGCTATCGACTTGAAACTTGGCACAAGTAGTTGTTATTGATGTAGGTCGGATGGTATTGAAAATGGGCCATATCGGCCCACGTTTACGTATAGCCCTCATATAAACCGATCCCCAAATTTGGCTTGCGGAGCCTTCCGGAGCAGCAAAATTCATCCGATCCGGTTGAAATTTGGTACGTGGTCTCAGTATACGGTCTCTAACAACCATGCAAAAATTGGTCCATATCGGTCCATAATTATATATAGCCCCCATATAAACCGATCCCCAGATTTGACCTCCGGAGCCTCTTGGAGGGGCAAAATTCATCCGATCCGGTTGAAATTTGGTACCTGATGTTAGTATACGGTTTCTAACAACCATGCAAAAATTGGTTCTATATCGGTCCATAAATATATATAGCTCCGATATAAACCGATCCCCAGATTTGAACTCCGGAGCCTCTTGGAGGAGCAAACTTCATCCTACCCGATTGAAATTTGGTACGTGGTGTTAGTATATGGTCTCTAACAACCATGCAAAAACTGGTCCATATCGGTCCATAATTATATATAGCTCCCATATAAACCGATCCCCAGATTTGACCTCCGGAGCCTCTTGGAGGGGCAAAATTCATCCGATCCGTTTGAAATTGGGTACCTGATGTTAGTATACGGTCTGTAACAATCATGCAAAAATTGGTCCATATCGGTCCATAATTATATATAGCTCCCATATAAACCGATCCCCAGATTTGAACTCTGGAGCCTCTTGGATGAGCAAAATTCATCCGATCCAATTGAAATTTAGTACGTGGTGTTAGTATATGGTCTCTAACAACCATGCAAAAATTGGTCCATATCGGTCCATAATTATATATAGCTCCCATATAAACCGATCCCCAGATTTGACCTCCGGAGCCTCTTGGAGGAGCAAAAGTCATCCGATGCGGTTGAAATTTGGTACATTTCGTTAGTATATGGCCTCTAACAGCCATGTAAAAATTGTCAAATTTTATTACTATAGAAAGTTTTGTCAAAATTTCATTTCTATAGAAAGTTTTGTAAAAAGTTTATTTCTATAGCAATGTTTGTCAACATTTTTTTTCCATAGAAAATTTTGTCAAAATTTTATTTCTATAGAAAATTTTGTAAAAAATTTATTTCTGTAGATAATTTTGTCAAGATTTTATTTCTATAGACAATTTTGTCAACATTTTATTTCTATAGAACATTTTGTCAACATTTTATTTCTATAGAAAATTTTGTCAACATTTTATTTCTATAGAAAATTTTGTCAAAATTTTATTGCTATAGAAAATTTTGTCAACATTTTACTTCCATAGAAAATTTTGTCAACATTTTATTTCTATAGAAAATTTTGTCAAGTTTTTATTTCTATAGAAAATTTTGGCAAAATTTTATTTCTATAGAAAATTTTGTCAAACTGAATTATACACGTATTTAATCGGCCTTTTTTTTTTGTTTAATATATACCCCTTATGGACTAACTTACAATTTAGAAGACAGTGTTAAAAAGTTTTACGATACCTTGCCATCGGCAAGTGTTATCGCAACCCAAGTAATTCGATTGTGGATGACAGCCTTTAGTAGAAGTTCCTACGCAATCCATGGTGGAGGGTACATAAGATTCGGCCTGGCCGAACTTACATCCGTATATACTTGTTTACTTTAGTTTCGAAGGCACTTTTTTCTAGGTGTGGTGCTCCTATTACAGCATTACTCGCCATATTTTGATCCATCGTAATCGGCGATAGAAACCAATATTTTCGAGATTTGGTTGCCTGAGACAATAAGTGGCTATTTTACAAGCTTTGGTGTATCTACGAATAAGTGATTACATATTAGGTTATTATATGCTTTAAAAGCACTACTTATTTCATGGCCGAAAGTATGCCTGGGGAGAAGTACTTTCCTCCTAGGACATGCGTATGTAAATGTAATCCGGAGCGATGCCAATTAATAAGTGGTTATTATTTTTTAAAACGGCTTACCTACAAGATTACCGGGTAATGAGAGTTTTTGCTGGGTAGCTCCCATATATATCTTTCGCCTGATTTTCCGTCATATGACCACAGAGTTCAAAGTTGTAGTCCGATTTACGTGAAATATTGCACAGGGAGTAAAATTAAAATACTAAGAATGCATGTCAAATTTGGTTGAAATCGGTTCAGATTTCTATATAGCTTCCATATATATGATTTTCCGATTTGGGCAAAAATGACCAAATATCCACATTTTCCTTATAAAATCGCCACTGCTAAGTCGAAAACTTGTAAAAGTAACTGAAATTTTGCTTTATTTCTAATACATATCTATCGACCGAGAAACCATAAATACACTTTTGCGAAGTTGCCTCAAAATTGGTTCAGTTAAAATGTTTTCCATATTTATACCCTTCACCACTACTGTGGTACAGGGTATAATAAGTTTGTGCATTTGCATGTAACGCCAAGAAGGAAAAGAATGCCGATCGTCTTAGAATTAAATTCTGAGTCGATTTAGCGATGTCCGTCTGTCTGTCTGTCCGTCCGTCTGTCTGTATATGTAATTTTGTGTGCAAAGTAGCTCGCAGTTTAAGTCCTATCGTCCTCAAATTTGGCAAAGGGTGGTTTTTTGGGACAGAGACAATTGCTATTGATTTTGGAAAAAATCGGTTCAGATTTAGATATAGCTGCCATATATATTTATCTCCGATTTGGTCATAGTTGGCGTGTTTATCCACTGATTTTCCTCAAATTCCGTACATACTTTATGGGTCTCGAAAAACTTGCAAAATATTAGCCAAATCGGTTCAGATTTAGATATAGCTCCCATATATATCTTTCGTCCGATTTAGACTCATATGACCACAGAGGCCAAAGTTTACTACCGATTTTCGTGAAATTTTGCACAGAGAGCAGTATTGATATTCTACCAATGCTTGGTAAATGTTCAGATGGAGTCAGTTTTAAATGTATGTATCTTTATATATAGCACCCAACACATTTGACGGATTTGATATAGTATCGAAAATGTGGATTTACAAAGCGGTGCAGGGTATAATATAGTCGGCCCGCCCGACTTTAGACTTTCCTTACTTGTTTATAAAACCTTTGAGTTTCTCAGACTTTGAATTTATCTCCGTTCTCGAAACATAGTGTTTCAGCATTAAATTAACATATTTATGGATTCTTCCCAAAATATTCCACTTTGTAATACTTGTTTGCAAGTTGGTGAGGAAGTCGTTTTTCAATATAATCAAAAATAATTCGGGACAAATATTTCATAACATACGTGTTCCCAAGGTAAATATGTGGCCATTTTCTACACCAGTTTCCAGCATGAGTATGTGGGCGTACATTTTGGCAATCTAAGAATTTTTTTCAAAAAGTATGGAACAAGTCTGTTGACTTCCTCAATGTTGGAGTAACCCCAAACCACCGTGGTGCAATGGTTAGCATGCCCTCCTTGCATACACAAGTTCGTGGGTTCGATTCCTGCTTCGACCAAAGTTTTCCAGCGGTGGATTATCCCACCTCAGTAATGCTGGTGACATATCTGAGGGTTTCAAAGCTTCTCTATGTGGTTTCACTGCAATGTGGAACGCCGTTCGGACTCGGCTATAAAAAAGAGGTCCCTTGTCATTGAGCTTAACATGGAATCGGGCAGCACTCAGTGATAATAAAGAAGTTCACCAATGTGGTATCACAATGGACTGAATAGTCAAATTGAGCCTGATACATCGGGCTGCCACCTAACCTAAACCTAAACCCCAAACTTGCGACCCGTACCTTTGTATCGCTCTGCAAACAGCCAAAAACAATTTCCATTTGGAGTTTACTGACACATTGGGCTTATTTGGAAAACTTTCCCATGTGCAATTAATGCTATTCTTTGCCGCTTGATTTCTAGCTACGACATGTTTGGTGAAGGATAGTTTCGGCTCAAAGTCAACCAAAGGTAGCAGTATTCAGATGTGACCTTAATTTGTTCGCCTTTGTAATACCACTGTTCATATTTTGACCTTTCCTGAATACCATAATTTGGGATTTACTCATATTAGCCTCCATATTCCACAAATTGCATAATTCTTCCAGTCTATTAATCATCCGTTGAAGTACATGATCATCATTCGCTAGCAGGACAATGTCATTAGTATAAAGCAAAAGGCATATATTCAAACCTTCCACGATAGTGCCACCCCTAAGCCATTCATAAAGATCATCTAGGTACAGAACAAATAAAAGTGGTGAAAGTAGGCAGCCTTGCTTCATTCCTGTTTTTGTAAAAAATTCTTTTAACAATTCTGAAAATTGAACTAAATTATACTCAAAATTTTGAAATTTCCACATAGCGTTGTTAAAACCAGGAAAATGTAATGAACTTATGTGTACGATCATTGAACTTTATACCCACGATTAGTTCATAAATATTTTGAGACATATTTAAAACAAAAAATAAGACATTTAGCTGTGGAAATTTTCGAAAAAAAAAATTAAATTTAAAAACTAACAAATAATTGTTTACAATAAAAACAGCGTTAGTTTAAGTATGAATTTTTTTTTTTGGAGATTTTAAAAGCTTTTTGAGCTCATTGCCGAAAACACATATTTTTATTGTCAAGGCGGCCGAATATTGCAATTTAATTTACAATCAAATTTTTAATTTCGTAAAAAATCTCCTAGTTTAAAGAAAAATGTTGTTGCTTCAATTGATTTTGTAAAGCTTTTACTATAATTTTGGGCCTTAAAGTACCTAAAATATAAAACGAATACTTTAGTTTTGTAAACTGTGGAAATAGAACAAATTCCTTACATTTAAAGTAAAAATTAAAATCTATCTGTTTTTTTTCCTACGCTTGTAATTTTAGGAAAAAATTACTACAAAAAAGGATTTTCTCTATATCTGACATCGCTGGAATTAGGTGTCGTAATTATGATTACCACAAAAAATAGAAAACAAAACTTGCATGTTTCCTAAACAAATAAAATATTCCTCTTTTCCATGTCTATTGCTAATGTAAAATGCTAAAGTAAGCATATCTATAATAGGCTTCTATGTAGATGTTTGTGGGGGCCTCTATCATATCATTATAGTCTAACCCCTTACCTATAAAAATGACAAGAATTATTTAAAATCCTTTTTTTTTTGTTGCATATAAAATCTCTTACTCCTTAGACGGTGATTTTGTCTGTTGTCAATGTGAAAGGAGTATCTTCAACAGCAATCTCATCTAGCTTGTGATGTTGGCTAATGACTTTGCAGCTCATATCCTTTGAATGCATGAATACTGCCGACATTCATCGTTGGAGGGTAATCATATTATGCTGCTCCATGCCAAATAATACAAAGAGAGACACTCTCTGTTTTGAAGTACCAGCATTGAAATATAATTTTTTGTTTTGTTCCTGTATAGGTGTGTGTGTATGTTTATTTCTCTCCTTGTAACATTCATTTGTTTGGAATAGTCATTGTGTGCATGTGTATGTGTTTTGTTGTCTTTACAACTCCCTAGGTTCGTAGCCAACCTGGTAAGAAGACAATATCTCGGGAAACAACAGTAATTGAAAATATTACAAGTGTTTGTCATTTGTATAAATCCCAAATGAAATAATTGTTAAATCCACACACTATGACACACAGTGATATACACACATGAATATGTTTTCTCACATCTAAACATACGCATACGTTAAGGTATGAATGTAACTGCATACACTTTATATATAAAAAAAAAACAAACAGACATCCTGGTGAATGACAATCCTTTGGCATTCTTTAATTCAACTCTGTGCGTGTGTGTGTGTTGTTTTGGTTGGATGGTGTCTCTGTGTTATTATTGCAATTCAGATGCTGTAACAATTTATGTGGCATTTCCCTCCCCCAAACATATTATATTCATATAGAATTGAACCTTGGAATATGAATGTTCACCTAAGAACGTATTATCCATGAAAAAAAAAAAAAAAAATAGTTTATACATTTCGGCCACCAACCACAATTAATGCAATATTGTAGTTTCCTCTTAAAACTCATCATCACATCAGGTTACCTAAAAATGTAAAAATTTTCAGGTGATTTTTAAAGCATACAGCCTCAATAAGATCATTTGACCGAATCTTATTTATTTTTTCAGATCCTGTGTTTCGCAGAACAATGTTTAAACATCCGTATGAGAGTGTAAGAAAATGATGAATAACACATTAACTTAAAATCTAAATTGCAGTGAAACCTCTCAAACTTGGACACTCGGAAAACCGGACATGTCCCAAACGGGGATAGTTTTCTGTGGACATTAACACATTAAAATTAACCTCTCAAAGCTGGACACCTCCCAAATGTGCACAACATTTAAGAGACCCTGAGTTTCAGAGGTTTCACTGTATATAGATTTTTATCCACATTATTCGAATGAGTACGAGAAGTATATACTAGAATTAAAATTTTTTGTTTCAAGCAATTGGGTATGCATTCTGTCCTTGCAAGACGTGAAATCGGCAGATTGGATTATATGGAGGCTTTTTCAAAGAACAAGTATATACGGCCGTAAGTTCGGCCAGGCCGAATCTTATGTACTTTCATCCATAATCGAATTACTTGGGTGGTGGTAATACTTGCCATCTTAAAGCCTCTGTTTTTTTGGGATGCGCATGGAATAATTTTTATCGATTATCTTGAGAAGGGAAAAACCATCAACAGTGACTATTATATGGCGTTATTGGAGCGTTTGAAGGTCCAAATCGCGGCAAAACGGCCCCATATGAAGAAGAAAAAAGTGTTGTTCCAACAAGACAACGCACTGTGCCACAAGTCATTGAGAACGATGGCAAAAATTCATGCATTGGGCTTCGAATTGCTTCCCCACCCACCGTATTCTCCAGATCTGGCCCCAGCGACGGAATGACAAAGTTAATATACCCCCATCCTATGGTGGAGGGTATAATAACGTTAATTTTTCAATACTTTATTTTTATACCCTCCACCATAGGATGGGGGTGTATTAACTTTGTCATTCCGTTTGTAACACATCGAAATATTGCTCTAAGACCCCATAAAGTATATATATTCTGGGTCGTGGTGAAATTCTGAGTCGATCAGAGCATGTCCGTCCGTCCGTCCGTCCGTCTGTTGAAATCACGCTAACTTCCGAACGAAACAAGCTATCGACTTGAAACTTGACACAAGTAGTTGTTATAGATGTAGGTCGGATGGTATTGCAAATGGGCCATATCGGTCCACTTTTACGTATAGCCCCCATATAAACGGACCCCCAAATTTGGCTTGCGATTGCTCTAAGAGAAGCAAATTTCATCCGATCCGGCTGAAATTTGGTACATAGTGTTAGTATATGGTCTCTAACAACCATGCAAAATTTGGTCCATATCGGTCCACTTTTACGTATAGCCCCCATATAAACGGACCCCCAAATTTGGCTTGTGATTGCTCTAAGAGAAGCAAATTTCATCCAATCCGGCTGAAATTTGGTACATGGTGTTAGTATATGGTGTTAGTAATTGGTCCATATCGGTCCATAATTACATATAGCCCCCATATAAACCGATCCCCCGATTTGGCTTGCGGAGCCTCTAAGAGAACCAAATTTCATCCGATCCGGCTGAAATTTGGTACATGGTGTAAGTATACGGTCTCTAACAACCATGCAAAAATTGGTCCATATCGGTCCATAATTATATATAGCCCCCATATAAACCGATCCCCCGATTTGGGTTGTGGAGCCTCTAAGAGAAGCAAATTTCATCCGATTCGGCTGAAATTTTGTACATGGTGTTAGTATATTGTCTCTAATTACTATGCAAAAATTGGTCCACATCGGTCTATAATTATATATAGCCCCCATATAAACCGATCATCAGATGTGACCTCTTGGAAGACCAAAATTCATCAGATTCAGTTGAAATTTGGTACGTGGTGTTAATATATGGCCTCAAACACCCATGCAAAAATTGGTCGAAATCGGTCTCTAATTATATATAGCCCCCATATAAACCGATTCTTAGATTTGAGCTCCGGAGCCCCTCGGAAGAGCAAAATTCATCCGATTCGGTTGAAATTTGGTACGTGATGTTAGTATAAGGCCGCTAATATCCATGCCAAAATTGTCCCATATCGGTCTATAGTTATATATAGCCGATCCCCAATCACACAAAAATTGGTCCATATCGGTTCATATTCATGTTTGCCACTCGAGCCAAAAATAATCTACCAAAATCTTATTTCTATAGAAAATTTTGTCAAAATTTTATTTCTATAGAAACTTTAAACTTAATTATATACGTATTTAATCGGCCTTTTTTAGTTTAATATATACTACGTATGGACTACTTTGTAATTTAGAAGACGGTGTTAGGAAGTTTTAAGATACCTTGCCATCGGCAAGTGTTAACGCAACTCAAGTAATTCGATTGTGGATGAGAGTCTTCAGTAGAAGTTTCTACGCAATCCATGGTGGAGGGTACATAAGCTTCGGCCTGGCCGAACTTACGTATATACTTGTTTGAATTGAAAACTTATAACAATTATAACACAAAATAAAAAAAAAATTAAATTCAGAGACATATTTCTTATTACAAGTCTTCAAAGTATCTCCAAGATGACCAAAAAGAGGAAATTTTTAAAATTTTTCAAAAACAAAACGTTACTTTTTCAAAATTAGCAAAATTTTATTTTTTGAATAAAAGTTTACAACAGATATTAAAATAAACCAAAAAGGGAAATGAAATGCAGTGATATAATTTTTTATTATTTGTGCTCAAAATGCCACCAAGATGGCCAAAAAGGAAAAAAAATTAAAAATTTTACATGTTGTACAAAATTAGCAGAACTTTATTTTTTGAGTTGAAAGTTAAGAACAAATATAAACAAACATAGCCGAGACGACCAATTGTAGAGGCCTGCCAGTAGGGTTCCTGTCCAGCAGGGTCTCAAAAATGTGACTCACTATTTGGTCAGATATTTTTGATCCCTTTGTATGGGAGGTACGTGAAGGAGTGGTCCGCTCAGTACCAAACTTCAAATTTTTCTTAACTTTGACCATCAACAAGTCCCTTCAAAGTTTCGTTTTCCTACGATGCCTGCTTCTAGTTTTGTCCATTCGTTGTATGGTATCGAAGCACATTGTGCACCGTGAGTCTGAAATATTCAGCTGCCACTATACCTAACTTATGGTGAGGGCTCTAATGAAAATTCTGGTCTCGATATGGCCTAATGTCAGTGTATCTGTCAAATATTAGTATCAATATTTTCTTCTTTATACGTTTGTTTTTTGTTTTTTCAACCAGGTAAAAGCCATCATGGAACCCATCCTCTCACTTCACTCCTTCATATATGAATGTATACGCTGCTGCGTATATGAAAGATCCTTATTTTTGAATACCATCCTTTAATATTTACAAATTCTCAGGTGTTTAGTAGTTTTAAGCTCTACGTGCTGTTGTCCTTATTTGCTATCATCTACAATGCGAAGCTTGTTGTTGTTGGTGTTGTTTTGGTTTTTTGTTGCTCAGTTGCTCAGTTGCTAGCTTCATAATTTCTAGTCTTTTACTGTGTTGTTATGGGAGTTGTATTTCATTAACTTGTATGCAAGCATACGAACATCAGATTGTCCTTTAGCCTAAGTCAGACACCTCCCCAGAGAACTCATACACAGGACCAAATAGATATGAAGATACTATCGGTGTAGGTTTATTTTGTTCCATAACCATTCCATCTACCATATTATGATGTAGTGGGAAGAAGGTACTTTCATAATATCGAGGTATATGACAGAGACCATAAAATATTTGTGGCTTTGGTTTTGTTGGCTTCCATGGTTTAGAGAATTATTGTTTTTGTGCATTTGTATTTTTATGGTCCATGTCTTCCCTTTGAATGTTGGGGGGAGAGGGGACAGTGTGTATTTGTAACATATTGGCATTAAGGCTTTGTGGCATTGTAAATTGTATTGCTCCATATGTATCTCTGAAAAACTGCAATTAATTCCCAAATTGTAGAAAGTGCTGATGGTAGCTTAGTGTCCAATTCTAATTGAGGTCCTTTTAGAGCCAATGACTGCCATAATCAGCTATACAGAGTATCACAAAGATGAGTTGAAACAAATGAGAAGAAATTACAGACATATGGCTCATTAATTTAAATGGCCTTTCGGTTTCTAAGTCACCTAACCAGATAAGAATATTGAATAATTGACCAATATATGAGTTCTGGACTTTTTCGAATGTATTATCCATTACCGTTGAAGATGGTTTGAGGAAATGAGTTATTGCTATACCTGCTATACCTCGAAAGATATGGAGTATAGTTATTTCAATAACAGCAAAAGATAAAATATATGTAAAATGTGGTTGAAATATGTTATGTGACCTAACATATAGTGTTGAAAAGATATGCCTTTCGGTTTGTCCGTCTTGGTATAAGTAGTTTTTGTTTGCTTGTGAGATAACTCTCTTAGTAATCATCCCAACTTCTGCCCTTAATGATATTGAATATATCCATGCCTTTGAATCCAAAAAAAAAAAAACTTACCTTACAACCCAGTTTCTGCATCATCGCTTCCGCCCTGATGTAGGATCTATGTCCCGTAACTGTAGGGAAGTCAGTATTACCGTTGTGCTACTTTAGTGGCTAATTTGCCACTTTTTCATGCGTTACAACCATTTTTTCCACTAAATGTTATACATTTAACATTTTTGTGCCACCTTTTTGTCAGTTTATACCACATCTTATTTAATTTCTTTTATAGTGTAAATATAATTTGCTAATACTAATGGCAAATCCGGGTTAAAATCTGGAAGAAATCATTGCCATAACAAATAATCAAGTTTACGCCAAAGGTATTTTATTTGTGATCACTTTTCTTTCTCATACTATAATACTTCACATGTCCAGCCTAATGAAAATTGTTATATCCCCTTGAACTGTAAAGTATATACGGCCGTAAGTTTGGTCAGGCCGAATCCTATATACGCTCCAACGTAGAAAACTTTACTACAAACTGCCATCTATACTCGAATTACTTGTTGTGGTAACATTTGTTTTAGTCCATATTGAGACATATTAAATGCCTATATAAGCCAATTAAATCCTTGATCGGCTTATATGGAGGATCCGCAAGCCCAATGTTGGAATCCGCTTATATGGAAACTATATATAATACCGACTGATATGAACCAATTTTTTAATGGTTAATAGATGCCATATGCATACACCACGTACCAAATTTCAAACGGATCGGATGTAATTTGCTCCTCCGGCAAGCTCTGGTGTCGAATCGGGGAATCCCCTTATATGGACCAATTTTTGCAGGTATATTAAAGGTTACATAATAACATCACGAACAATCTGGTTGGTTCAACAAAAGAAAAATAATAGAGAAGGTTCAGTGGTTAAAACTAGAAGTGCTAATATGTAATAGGTACTTTTAGTTGAATGTGGTATCAAAATGGACTGAATAGTCTAAGTGAGCCTGAAACTTAATCGTGCTGCCACTTTAACCTAACCTTACCTAACATCACGTACCAAATTTGTACCGGATCGGATGAAATTTACTCATCGAAGAGAGCCCGCAAGACTAATCTGGGGGGTTGGTTTATATGGTGGCCATACCAATTTGGCCCATTTGCAATAGCATCCGACCTACATCAATAACAACTTTCTTCCTGGTGGGTTCACTGTTTTTTCAGTGTAAAGTAAATTTTCATTACAACTAAAAAAACTTTTATATAGTCTAAAGCTTATTTGAGGATTTTGCATCTTTGGTTTAATTTTTTAATTAAGAAAAGATTTGTGTAATATATGGAAAATGAGAATTCAATAAATGAGATTTGTATTCTAATTTTAATTATGTGGATACCAGATTTAAAGCAAGAATATTTCCTAAAATGTCTTTATTTTCAAGCAACATAATCTTTGGCTCGGAATCAATAGGAAAATCCTTAATTAATCCTAATATAGTTGATTCCATGCGGCCTTACTTGCTTCTTTTCTTTTTTTTTTTTTTTTGGTTTTCATTTATCTGCAATTCAGTTATATTGCAATGACCATATCAATTTACTTGGTATTGCTCAACCAAGCAAAGATGCCAGCACACATATTCATCGCCATAACAAGTAAATATTTTTTTTCCGATTTAGATTTTTATTCTTAAGTAAATTGAGAGAAAAGAATTTTCAGACATTTCAAAGTTAAATATTTCAACTTATTCCTTAATTCCAATATTTAACCCTGGGATATGTGTATATGTGTGGTTTCTTATACGATAGAAAAAAACTTGGAAACAAAGAATGAAATGGACTACATTGAAATATTGTTCAGCAAAATTTCATTTGAAATTGTTCCCAATGATTCCGGGTATCAAATATAAAATATCAACTGAACTCGAACACAAACGTACATTTGAATGCAGGCACTTATAAGTAAACATGTACCATATATGTCCAGTTTTACCATACACTCAAGCATAAAATTGGTTAAGTATTTGACTAAAATCATATATGGCTAATAATTCATAATCAATTTTAAAAGTCAATGTTTAATGTAGTTTAAATATATTGAGTATGAATTTTGAATTATTGAATTGAAATTTGAATTAATATTGAATTCCTATCGTTAAGATAAGCTAAATGAATTTTCTTTTTAGATTAGCCGTTAACGTGTAATAGATTAGAGTTTTAAGCTGTCATAATTTTAAGTAGCAACTCTGTTTTCTATTTGCTTTCCCCTTTCTTCTTTTCTGAAACTCTGAATTCACCTGTCAAATCTAGTCTAAGTTTCCGGCCTCTTTCTTCAGCCAGCTTTCAACGTAAAAGGATCTATCCCTCCTCAATAAAAAGTTTTGTCATCTCAACTTGAACTCAACTTGTCTCTTTTTCTCTCATTGCGGTATATTGGTTTTCCATGTAAGTACTCATGGTGTCAGTGTGATCATATAAAGTGCCCCATTAACCCAGGAACCTAAGTTCCACCAATCTCTGCAGAATCCCTTGGAATCTTAGTTCCCCATTTTTCCCTCTTGATAATCTAATTGAAAGCCTTAGCTTTGATGTCGAGCCTTAACTCTCAATTGATAATACGTAATATATTCTTCATGGTCCTTCGAACCTCTCTTGTAACCATCGATTAACTTTGCAGTCCTGTAATTATTAAAAAATAATAAATTGTTTAAGCACTTCTATTTTCCCGGTAAACTTTGATAATACCCACAAATTTGCAGTGGCAACGTTCTTGAAGGTATCCTATTGTGAATGGGTATTATTGTCTGTCATAAGGAAAAAAAATAACAAACATTGACATTTTCAATGTTGGCTGCACTGGAGAAAATAATAATTAATTGAAGTTGGAGACGATAAGACAACAGATTTTCCATTTGTAGTAAGGTCGATGTTCATGCGCACAAAATTTAAAAATTAACTCGTGCAATTAAATAAAAAGTGGCAAATGATGTGCAACAGCAGAATTAACATTGGTGGTAAGATTGGTGTTCGTGATTTGGAGGCATCTACAAGGGTTACGATTGCGTAACCACACTGCACGTGTGCCCAAATCCAAGTTTTATTAGTTCATGCCATCGGACTTCATTAAAATACACCTTTTAGTTTGCAGAGGTACAATTCAATAGACGTCTTAACCTAACCTTCAGCACAACACGGTCGAAAGGGTTGGATGCTATACTCTTCGCCACCATCACCAGCAAGTGAACGAAGAACAAACACATACGAATATTGCACAAGTCTCTCACGACGAACTGGTTGTATGTGCCCATAAAAAACGTAGATGTTTGATCCAGTTCGCCCGACCTGAGCAAGTTGTCAAATAACGCTTGAAGATGACCACTAAGTTCGAGGATAGCCCCTAGGTTTCGAATAAGGCAGTGGAACCAGTGTAAGGCCATATTAGTCGGTTGTTAATTTATAAACCCGGTGGAAAATCAACAATACAGTAAGTGTATTTCCTTTAAAATAAATGATTGGAAAGGCCCTAATTAAACAGCGCGCATACTGGAGGAGAAGCCACCCCTAGGCCACCGACTCGACCAACAAGAGCGTTTCTCAGTTGTAAGGTTTTTAGTTGTTGGTCCCTTTTTTATTGAAGTTGTTCACAATTTGCTTCGAAAATGATACAGGAAGAGTCTATGCCAAGGTACTAATAAGTCTTTTTTCCAGGTGTAATGCAAACAAAACAGTCGTAACCACAGCTAAACCACGAATTTCCATTCGTCACCGTTTTTGACTGCAAATAATTATACGTCTATTTGGAATAAAGAGGACATATACGTGCATCACTACAAAATCTTGTTATAAGCATTGGTTAATCTACAGCGACAAAACTATGCACCAAACACCACCAAACACCACCTAACATCAACATAATCATCTTCGGAAACCGAGCAAGCCTACGATTTTTTTGTGCACATACAACACACAAAAGCAGTATCAACCTGCGCCACAGTCATCATTACGTCATCAAATGGACTGTTTTTTTTATATGTTCGTTCCCTACGTGTGCGTCTTGCTAAATTCCACCATCCACCGCCTCCTGAAAGTCAACGAATTTTTGTCATCGTCAGCCACTTGGGGGAATCTTGTTTTTTTTTTGATGCCGTTTTCTTAGGAGCACATAAAACTACGGCAGCGGTTGTGAACATATATCCTTTTGCGGTTGTAACGCAAAACTAATTTGGACGGCTGAAGGAAAATACGACACCAGGAGCACGAGTATATATCGGAGTTGGTACAAGTTGTTAAAAGTTCTGTAAGTCACCGCCCATTTCTGTTTTTTTATTCAAAAGTAGTTAGTGTTTTCGTTACACGTCCTGAGTGGTTATATTAAATCGCAGGATCCTAAAAGTATACTACTACTTTTTTATTGCGTTGGAAATTATACCAACGGAACACCTAAAACCTCACATGTGTTTTTTAATTTTGTATAAAGAGGTTGGAGACCACGGTAACGAAAACACATATAGACCACTGTAAAGGAGCAAGTATGGACCATACCCAATGAACACAAACGTTTGAAAAATACTAAGTTTCAATTTTTTTTTTTTTTTCAAACATTGCTTCAAGGGATTAGGGTAACATACAATTTAAGAAATTGTTGAAAAAAAAAATCGCGTTCTCAACAAAAAACAGACATTACCCTCAACAGTAGAATTCGACATGTTAGCATCGATTTCTCAACATATTAGCAACAACTTTTCAAACTAAATTTCATTTTAACGCTTCAAACCTATTGGAAAATTTGTTGAAAGCAAGCAATTTGCAACGCTATTTTTGGATTTGATGGTATTACACTGAATTGAAACGATTGAATACAAACTGAAAATAAGCGAAGCAATTAAATATATGGATTTAAATACTTACTTGATCCCACAATAAATTGCGTTATGCTCCAAACAGTCGTCTATAGCACTAACAACATTAGAGTTCTAAACAGTAGCACTAACTAACATCAAGTTTGATTTTTTTTACTCTCGTCGGGCATACGATGAATGAAACCAAGTAAAACATTGAATCAAATATAAATAGAATAAATGAAATTGCAACGTCATAACACTACCGAACGTTTGTAGTGTTTTTCAATAGAAAGAATAAGAAGCGAGAATTAATTGCTAGAAACCACCATACAGTCATATTGGAACGGTGATTGAGGTTTCGTTACCAGAAACCTTGAGTCGCACAGACTCAGTTGTTGCACCATATATATGCCAACATCTTTACCAATAGAGATGACAACAATATTTGAAATTAAAAACAACTTATCTGGTGATTCTTATAATTTATTATGACGATAATCTACGTATGTTGTGATTAGTTCTGTGTTATTTTATTTATTGTTATCTATGGATATGTTGAGACTGTTGTCTCACAAATTATGATTGTACCGTACGCTAAGAGCTTCCTCGTATATTGCTACAAGCCTTAGGTGCGAAGAAATTTTGAGCTCGTGCTGATTCGAATTAATTAATTAATTACTACCATTACGACGCGTGGATTCCCCTCTGGAATATTCGGATTGGATTGAATTTTCCCGAAACTCTTTTAAACATAAACACTTTTAAAAAACACTTTTCTCAGAATTGTATTATATCTGGAAAAGTTTCTCCAAACTTTTATAGGAAATTTTCTCACGTTTTTAATTTTATTAGGGAAATTCTATCAAATTTTTATTGCTACGGAAATTTTCTCGAATTTTTTTTATATATACACACTTTTCTCAGAAGTGTATTATCTATGGAAAATTTTCTCCGAACCTTTATGGTAGATTTTCTCACGATTTAATTTTATTAAAAAGAATTCTCAAATTTGAATTCCAGCGGAAGATTTTCTCGAGGTTCTCTTTTTATAAATAATTTTCACAGATGTAAAAAAAAAAAAAAATTCAAGTGTTTGATTGTTCTATGGAACATTTTTTAGAAATTATCTGTACGGAAAGTGCTCTCATTTCCATAGTAAGGTTCTCTCAGTTGTTTTACTAGGGAAAGTTGTCTCGATATTCTATTTTATGGAACTTACGCTCGAAATTGTAATTACATAGAAAATTTTCTCAAAATTCAATTTTTATCAGAAATTTATCTCAAAAACGTATTTCTATTGGGAATATTCTCAGGATTTGGTGTCTATAAGACATTTTCTCAACATTTGATTTTTTATTTTTTTCTCTGAAAGTTTTATCTTTATACAAACTCGCGGAACGAAATTAAGGTTGCTCTCTCGTGGTTGCTGGGTGAACGACTAGTTAACGACTACCCAATTGAACATTGCTCGCTATAAAAACCTGAAATCAGTCCTGGGGTCAGCGCTCAAACTTGCTTGCTTGTGTCATGGCTTCAGATGGCTTGCAAAGGTTGACTCAGACTCAAAGGTCGGTACCAGTTGCCATTTTAGGTTGACCGCTCCAGTAAATGTCTCACTTCGGTAGTCTGCGACGAAATCAATCCTCGGTTTCCTTGGTGCATTCTGATTTTTCGCTGCCGGTCATTATACACACATTAGTGTGTTTAAATCTGAAGAACGAATTTAATTGAAAGTTTTCTACACTAGAATTCTGTCTATCGAAAAATACAAAGTAAACCCACACATTTTGTCGCCCAACTTTATTTTGAGATTTTTTCTTTTGAAGCATTTCATCCTGAAGTTAAACTCGCTTGATACGCTTATTTTTGTCGCGCTTGCACTTGCGTCAGGTTGTCTCTTGGCTTTCTCACATATAACTATCCGCCCATAATGGACGATTTACAAGGAGAATTTATTTTCTTTTCTGACGACCTAGTCATGTTCTGTACGGACTTCGAGGAGAGACCAGAGACAGATCACACTGACTCTTCCTTAACGGTTGCATCTCAGGATTTACATGAAAGATGGACAAATGTCCAAATGTCCTATAAAAAAATTTTCACGACTAGGGTGGGGAAATTCACTGATGAATTCATAAGCGCTGCCAAGGAAAAGTACAGAAGCTGTACTTTACGTTTTCACACATGCAAAGCAAAGATGATAGACGCACAAAAATCTTTTGTAGCTCCTCCAAACCCATCTCAGGCTTCATTACCACTCGATAATTCAGACTCATCATTTAGTTGTATTAAAGTTCCCCCTTGCGATACTGAGAATTTTCAAGGCAGTTATGAAGAGTGGCCTTCATTTCGCGATATGTTTACCGCAGTATATATCAATCACCCCAAATTAACTCCCGTTCAGAAACTTTACCATCTTCGCCTCAAGGTAAAGGGCCAGGCTGCTGGTATTGTGAGAAAATACCAATTATGTGGAGAAAACTTTGAGTTGGCTTGGGAAGCATTACGGTCAAGATATGAGAACAAAAGGGTACTTGTTGATAATCAATTGAAAATTCTCTTAAATTTGAAGATTATTTCTTCAGAGAACAGTGAAGCGTTACAAAAGATTCAGACAACAATTAATGATTGTTTAGCTGCCCTTAAGACTCATAATATTTCCACGAAAGATTGGGATCCAATTTTAGTATACTTGTGTTCGAGTAAGTTACCTCACGAAACTTTGTCTCTGTGGGAGCAATCTCTCCATACTCATAAGGAGCTCCCAGCTTGGTCCCAAATGGATAGTTTTCTCTCAAATCGATATGAAATTGTTGAAAGACTTGACAGTATTCACGGTCCGAAATCTTCTCCCACTAAAAGATCAGCCGAAGTCAACTCTTTCAAAACGGAAGGCATTGCGCATCTCAAGTGCAAACTTTGTGACCTAAGTCACCCCCTAAAGGATTGTACTAAATTCAGAGATTTAAGCCCTCCATCTCGCAATCGATTTGTAAATGAAAACAATATATGTCTCAATTGTCTTTCTTATAGACATGTGCGAAAAGATTGTAAAAGCAAATTCGTGTGCCTTGAATGTAAAAGAAACCATCATACTCTTTTACACTTTCCTAAGGTTAGAGCTTCAGTCAATCCTAACGGATCGGAGTCTCATCCCCAATCGTCGACATCGAGTTTCACAACAGCATCAACTGACCAAAATGAACACTCGGCGTTCCAAAATTTTGACTCGCCCGACAGTGCTACTGTTTTACAGACTTCTGCCCACTTTTCCTCTCCTAATAGCTCTTCCTCTAGAGAAAACACTTTGTTACCCACAGCTATTGTTACCCTCAGGCATAGAGGAGACACTTTTAAGGCTCGAGCCTTTCTCGATCAAGGATCAGAAAAAACTTTCATTTCTCGAAGTCTTCAACAAAGACTTTCTCTTCCTACTGAGAGCAAGAATTTTGAGATTCGCGGTGTTGGTGGTCAAGTTGTTGCCAATTCCAATCATATATGTACCCTCTCACTATTTTCACAATCGCACGATATTACTATTGACACTCAAGCTATTGTCGTCCCCAAGATCACTCGACTTTTGCCTAACTTCTTCATTCCTAAAGAGAAAATCAATGTTTCTGATGTGCAAGAATTAGATTTAGCAGACCCACAGTTTCATCGCCCGGGTCACGTGGATTTGCTTCTAGGTAGCAATATCCTTCCTCAAATACTCCTTCATGGAGTAAAGAATATTTGTGATTCACTTTTAGCTCAAGCGACTATATTTGGTTGGGTAATCAGTGGACCAATCAATACCCAATTCGTTTCCTCTTTCTCAATCCAAGTAACAGATGTTACTGAAGACCCTATTAGTAAACAGTTGCGATTGTTCTGGGAGCAAGAGGAAGTTCCAGAAGAGAAAACTCTATCTCCATCGGATGAATTCTGTGAATCCCTTTACACTAAGACTACTGTCCGAAACCAAGACGGTCGATACATTGTCCGTCTCCCCTTTAAGGAAGATTATCAATTCCGATCACCTCTTGGCCATTCTCGAACTCAGGCCTTTATTCAATATGCTCGAATGGAGCAATCCATTCAGAACAAACCCGAACTTTGTCAGACCTATCACAATGTCCTGAAGGAATATTTGGATCTTGATCAAATGAGACCCACGACTTCAAATGAATCTTCTATTAATGGCTCTTTTGGATCATTTTACTTGCCTCATCATGCTGTACTCAAACCACAAAGTGTCAGTACAAAAGTTCGGGTAGTCTTTAACGCCTCAAAACGTACCACCTCTGGTACCTCACTTAACGATATACTCCATGTAGGCCCTACCCTTCAGTCTGACCTCATGACTCTAATCCTCAGATGGCGAATATTCAAGTATGTCTTTAACGGCGACATCGAGAAGATGTATCGTCAAATATTAGTCCACGAGGACGACACTCATTTCCAACGAATACTTTTCCGTCCTTCACCCACAAGTCCTATCAGAGATTATGCCCTAAGGACAGTGACTTTTGGAGTAAATTGTGCTCCGTATTTGGCTATAAGAACTTTAATCCAACTTGCTCGGGATTCAGAAGATTCTTATCCTCGTGCTGCGATGATAATTAAGAATGATATGTATGTAGATGATGTACTTTCTGGAGCTCATGATCCAGAATCTGCAATAGATTCCTTGTCCCAACTCCTTGAATTGTTAAGCTCTGCCGGCTTTCAACTCAAGAAAATTACTTCGAATAATTCGGAAATTCTCAATTCTGTCTCCGAAGATAAAGTCTTAGATTCAAAATTTCTTAAATTCTATGAAACAAGTGGAATGAAGACTTTAGGCGTACAATGGAACGCACTTGAAGATGGATTTTCTTATAAGATTGATCCCCCGAAGATCACACAATCTATAACGAAACGACAGATTTTATCGGCAGTGTCCAAATTATTTGACCCGGCTGGTTGGATCTCTCCTATTGTCATTCAAGCCAAAATTCTATTGCAACATTTGTGGCTAGAAGGCACAGGATGGGATGAAAATGTGAAACCGAATACACTTATAAGATGGAATCAATTCATAGAGTCTCTTCATTATACTTCTCAAATAAAAATACCTCGATGGGTACATTTCTCCCCCAAATACAAAACTCAGCTACACGGATTTTGCGATGCCTCTGAGAAGGCATACTGTGCTGTACTTTACATTCGAGTGGACACAGGAGAGTCAGTACTGAGTAATCTCTTAGTGTCTAAGACCAAAGTAGCACCCATTGATCCACTCAGCTTGCCTCGCTTGGAACTTTGTGGTGCAGTCCTCCTTTCTCAGCTGATTAAACATGTTCTCAAAGACATTTCCCTTGATAACTTTGAATTATTTCTTTGGTGCGATTCCTCTATTGCTTTGGGTTGGTTAGGAAAGCCCCCACATACGTGGAAAACCTTTGTAGCCAACCGTATAGCTAAAATAATACGGAATGTAGGCAATTGCTCGTGGCGTCATATCCGTTCCAACGAAAACCCGGCAGATCTTGGATCGCGTGGTTGCTCTCCAATGGAACTCATGAATAACTCACTTTGGTGGCACGGTCCTGAGTGGCTTATTGAGCCTCCCGAAAATTGGCCTAAATCTGTTGTCTCCATTGAGAATCCCCCAGAAGTTCGAAAAATCGAAACGTTTCACTTAAGTGGCAACGAGGAAGATGTTTTGGACAGGTTTTCATGCTGGGCTCGCGCTTTACGAGTTATTTCTTATGTACTTCGTTTTTCCAAATCGTCACGACGACAAGTAGTCTCCACCTCGTTATCGATCACTCATCAGGAATTTAAAGAAACTAGAAACTTACTGATTCGTGTCACACAGAAAAAATATTATTCCCAAGAATATGATAATCTGACCAGGTCGAAACAAGTCAATCGCAAAAGTTCACTTTACACAATGAATCCATATATTGATCCCAGCGGTATTATACGTGTAAATGGACGAATCGCTAATTCGAATTTAAGATTTAGCGAACGTCACCCCATAATCATCCCAGTCGAATCCCAATATTGCAAATTGCTCATCTCTTATTTACACACGACTCTATTACATGCAGAAAACAATTTATTGATGCGCTCAGTACGAGAGGAATATTATATTTCCAGATTAAGGTCAGCGATTAAAAAATGTATACGTTCTTGCAAAATTTGTACGATTTACAAACAAAAACTTCAATCACAACAAATGAGCGCTCTCCCCATAGAACGAAGCTCTTTTTCACCCCCTTTTTCTGTAACTGGTTTAGACTTTGCCGGTCCCTTTTCAATAAAGACGTCTAATCTCAGACAGGCCATTTATCACAAAGGTTATGTATGTGTTTTCGTATGTTTTAGCACGAAAGCCATACACTTGGAATTGTGTTCCAATCTCTCCTCCGAATCTTTCCTCGCAGCTTTCACTCGATTTGCCGCAAGAAGAGGACTCCCATCAAAAATTATGTCTGACAACGGAACGAACTTTGTTGGCGCGGAAAGAAAACTACGCTACGAATTCAAAGAATTTCTGAATACAACATCTCGTGATATTGCCGAAAAATATGAAATTCATGGGTTTGAATGGTCGTTTATACCCCCAAATGCCCCACATATGGGAGGAATATGGGAAGCCGGGGTGAAATCTTTCAAAATCCACTTTCGTAAAGTTTCTCAGAACCATAAGTATACGTTTGAAGAATTTACAACCTTACTTGCACGCATTGAAGCAGTACTCAACTCTCGTCCATTGTCTTCCATGACTGACGATCCATTTGAAATTCTTGCCTTGACACCCGGTCACTTTCTTCGGGGTGCTCCCTTAGTTGCAGCTCCAGAAACTGTGCCCGATAACTTATCATATGTTGATCGTTGGGATAAATTAAAGGCACAACAGCACGAATTTGCTCGTCGTTGGAAAGATGAATATTTAAAGGAGATACAACGACGATACAAATGGCAGTCTCCAAAGGAAAATCTGAAAATTAACCAACTCGTCGTTATTAAAGATGATCAATTACCACCCTGCGAGTGGAAGCTTGGTCGTATTAAAGCGGTGCATCCAGGACGCGATGGTCTTGTTCGTATTGTTGACATTCGCACAAGTAATGGTCTTATCACTCGAGATATCACAAAATTATGTCCTCTGCCATATGAGTCTCAAACACACCCTCAAAGAACTCCTATCTCAAAATAATTATCTCAAGCTTTTATTTCCTTTATCTCCGTTGGTATTATCTTTGTTCTGTCTCCTCCCCTTCTTCACTCCTCAAAATAAATTATTCTCTCGGCGTCCTGATTTGTATCTATATTCTGATCCATTTTTTCCAGCAGTGCAATTTGTACGAATATTTAAAATGTTTCAATTTATCTCCGCAGGGCTCCAAGCAATATTCGCCAGTGTCTCGTCTGTGAAGGCATCCACGCCTTGCGCTTTTGTAAGAAATTTTTAAACATGGACGTGGGTCGTCGTCGTACAGAAGCTAGGAGGCTAGGTTATTGCTTTAATTGTCTAGCCAGGTCTCACAAAACGTACGAGTGCATCTCTGAGACCGCCTGCCGTCACTGCGGAGAGGAGCATCATACCCTCCTGCACATTGCCCCACTTGTACGAGTGACATATGACGAAATCAAACGTGGTAGCGTTCCCTCTGATATCCGCCATCTTCTTACAAGTCGTCGTGCCCAAGAACACCAGTTGCGAGAAGCAATTGATCGTCAGCGTATACGGGATAAAGCGAATGAGATCCGAGAGGGATCTAGAAGACTCAACGCCCGCTCCACCAGTAGAGATAGAAGACTGTCACCGCGTCGACTTATTTTGAAGAAAGCCATGGAAGCGCTCCGCCAGCTAGAAGAGGCTCTGGACAATTAAGTTGGCCTCCTCGGCCAAGGCCGGGAGAATGTTTAATGTAGTTTAAATATATTGAGTATGAATTTTGAATTATTGAATTGAAATTTGAATTAATATTGAATTCCTATCGTTAAGATAAGCTAAATGAATTTTCTTTTTAGATTAGCCGTTAACGTGTAATAGATTAGAGTTTTAAGCTGTCATAATTTTAAGTAGCAACTCTGTTTTCTATTTGCTTTCCCCTTTCTTCTTTTCTGAAACTCTGAATTCACCTGTCAAATCTAGTCTAAGTTTCCGGCCTCTTTCTTCAGCCAGCTTTCAACGTAAAAGGATCTATCCCTCCTCAATAAAAAGTTTTGTCATCTCAACTTGAACTCAACTTGTCTCTTTTTCTCTCATTGCGGTATATTGGTTTTCCATGTAAGTACTCATGGTGTCAGTGTGATCATATAAAGTGCCCCATTAACCCAGGAACCTAAGTTCCACCAATCTCTGCAGAATCCCTTGGAATCTTAGTTCCCCATTTTTCCCTCTTGATAATCTAATTGAAAGCCTTAGCTTTGATGTCGAGCCTTAACTCTCAATTGATAATACGTAATATATTCTTCAGTCAATTTTTTAAAGATTTGCAAAAGTCGCTTGCTCTCTGCAAAAACCGACATTTACATTTTTTTTATTTGAGTCAAATTGAGACTAATTTACTTTTGATGTTAGTCAAAATAGACCAATTGACCTTTTATAAGGTCCATAGAATTTTAGCAAAAAAACGTCGACAAAACGAATTTTAATTAAATTAGACATTTTACTGATAATTCACCAAAAACTCAAAAGAATTTTTTATTGATCGATTTTTGTCAACAAAATCTAAGTCCACTTTTTAATACCCTCCACCATAGGATGGGGGGAATATTAACTTTGTCATTCCGTTTGTAACACATCGAAATATTTCTCTAAGACTCCATAAAGTAGAGTCTTGCATGTCCGTCCGTCCGTCTGTTGAAATCACGCTAACTTCCGAACGAAACAAGCTATCGACTTGAAACTTGGCACAATTAGTTGCTATTGATGTAGGTCGGATGGTATTGCAAATGGGCCATATCGGACCACTTTTACGTATAGCCCACATATAAACCAACGCTCAGATTTGGCTTGCGGAGCCTCTTGGAGGAGCTAAATTCATCCTATTCGGTTGAAATTTGGTACGTGGTGTTATTATATGGTCTATAACAACCTAAATTTATATATAACAGCAAAAATTGGTCCATACCGGTCTTAATTATATATAACCCCCATTTAAACCGATTCCCAGATTAGACGTTCAAAGCTCTTGGAGGAGCAAAGTTCATCCTATCCGGTTGAAATTTGGTTCGTGGTGAAATTTGGTACATTGCGCTAGTATATGGCCGCTAACTACCATGGCAAAATTGGTCCATATCGGTCTATAGCCAATCCCCAAAAATAATCTACCAAAATTTTATTTCTATAGAAAATTTTGTCAAAATTTTATTGCTATAGAAAATTGTGTCAAAATTTTAATACTATAGAAAATTTTGGCAAAATTTTATTTCTAACATTTTGTTAAAATGTTATATAATGCATTTGGACGTCAATTGCCTATTTCGGTATCAGGCTAACATGAAATATAATGTTATTTTTATATAAATTTTTATACCCTCCACCATAGGATGGGGGTATATTAACTTTGTCATTCCGTTTGTAACACATCGTAATATTGCTCTAAGACCCCATAAAGTATATACAGTGAAACCTCTAAAAGGTGGACGCCCACAGTCGCCTAAATTTTGTCCACCTTTGAGAGGTGTCCCGGTTTGAGAGGTTAATTTTAATGTGTTAATATAGCAAAGGTCCCCAGACAACTGTCCCTATTTGGGAGGTGTCCGGTTTTCAGAGTGTCCAAGTTTGAGAGGTTTCACTGTATATTCTGGATCGTGGTGAAATTCTGAGTCGATCTGAGCATGTCCGTCCGTCCGTCCATCCGTCCGTCTGTTGAAATCACGGTAACTTCCGAACGAAACCAGCTATCGACTTGAAACTTGGCACAAGTAGTTGTTATTGATGTAGGTCAAATGGTATTGCAAATGGCCCCCATATAAACGGACCCCCAAATTTGGCTTGCGGGGTCTCTAAGAGAAGCAAATTTCACCCGATCCCGCTGAAATTTGGTACATGGTGTCAGCATATGATCTCTAACAACCATACAAAAATTGGTCCACATCGGTCCATAATTATATATAGCCCCCATATAAATCGATCCCCAGATATAGCCCCCATATAAACGGACCCCCAAATTTGGCTTGCGGAGCCTCTAAGAGAAGCAAATTTCATCCGATCCGGGTGAAATTCGGTACATGATGTTAGTATATGGTCTCTAATGACCATGCAGAAAATGGTCCATATCGGTCCATAATTATATATAGCCCCCATATAAACCGATCACCAGATTTGACCTCCGAGCCTCTTGGAAGACCAAAATTCATCTGATTCAGTTGAAATTTGGTACGTGGTGTTAATATATAGCCTCAAACACACATGCAAAAATTGGTCGAAATCGGTCCATAATTATATATAGCCCCCATATAAACCGATCCCCAGATTTGACCTCCGGAAGAGCAAAATTCATCCGATTCGGTTGAAATTAGGTACGTGATGTTAGTATATGTTATCCAACAACCATGCAGGAATTGGTTCGTATCAGTTCATAATTATATATAGCCCCCATATAAACCGATTCCCAGATTTGACCTCCGGTGCCTTTTGGAGAAGCAAAATTCATCCGATCTGGTTGAAATTTGGTACGTGGTGGTAGTATATGATATTTAACAGCTATGCCAAAAGTGGTCCATATCAGTCCATAATCATATATAGCCCCCATATAAACCGATACCGAGATTTGGTTTTGGAGCCTCTGGAGGAGCAAATTCATCCGAGTCAGTTGAAATTTGGTACATTGTGCTAGTATATGGCCGTTAACAACCATGCCTAACTAGGTCCATATCGGTCTATAATTATATATAGCCCTAAGTTAAATCGATCCCCAATCACAAAAAATTCAATTCTGGCTCTCTACCATGTATGGACTAACTTACAATTGAGAAGACGGTGTTAAGAAGTTTTAAGATACCTTGCCATCGGCAAGTGTTACCGCAACCCAAGTAATTCGATTGTGGATGACAGTCTTTAGAACAATCAATCCATGGTGGAGGGTACATAAGATTCGGCCTGGTGGAACTTATGGCCGTGTATACTTGTTTAATCTTCAAATTCATCTGCACTGAAAAAAATATTGACCTAATATGGAAGATTATGCAACTTAAATTTTAGGAATCGAAATTTACCCAAAGTTAAGGACAAAATTCTTTAAAATAATGACATTTTAATTAAATGAAAGTTTATAATCCTGCTTCAATTTTTTTTCATTAAATTTAGGACACAAATTTTGAAATTTTCCGTCTCTCTGATGAAGTTATAGGTCTTTGAAGTAAGGTAAATTTTCCTTACATTTAAAGAAAAACATTTTTAATTTAAAGAACTCACATATTGTATTTTTAAATTTAACCCTTTCACTACCGAAATAAACCTAATATTAAAAACTTTAATTTTTCTTCTGTTTTTACTTGTACTAACAGCATGTAGAACAAAAATTGTCAATTTGAGAACCTACCTCAATTACTTCAAGAGCTATATGAGCTTCTTCTGAAAACTTGATTCTTGAATTGTGACTAAATGGCCCTACGAAAATAAGCGACATTTAGCCTATAATATCTTTCACAGTGTGAGCAAAAATACAAAAAAGAAACCGTAAAAGTATCAGCTATAGTTTCAGCTATAGAAAAATTGTCTCAAATTTACGTATTTTTCGTTTATTGTTAAAGAAGTTAATAAAAATGTATTTTAGTCTTCACCAATATGGAAAATATGTATAGCTTATTTAGATTGAAGCCTCTACTTTAAAATAACGTCGAGAAATAAATCGAAACTAAGTGGGAAAATAGAATTTGGTGTCTTTTTCGAATGTCCTTCTAGGTGGACATCGGTAGTGAAAGGGTTAAGATCGCTTCAAATATAGGCTATGACTTATTTTAAGGATTTGCATCTTTGGTTTAAAGTTTTTTTTTTTTAACATTAAGAAAACTGTTTTTACTTTGAAGTACCTGTCATAATTTGGATTTTAAATTGGAATTTGTTTGTATATAAATACCTTCATTAATATATTGCAAAAAGAGGATACAAATTCGATGAGTGAGATCTATATCCAATTTTAATTTTATTTATCCTAGATTTAAAGCCAGGGAGGTCCGTCAAAGATGTCTTTATTTTAAAGAAACTGCATCTTTGGCTCGGAATCAATACCAAAATCCTTAAGGGAAGGTCAAAATCTTTGGATCCAAGAAAACTTTTTTTTTTGAGTGTAGACGACTTTTTATTTTTTGAAAATCGGGTCAATTCGACCTTTGATGGTAACCAAAATCGATTAATCGTCTTCGAAAGGATCTAAAATTTGAATTTGAATTGAAAGAAATGTATGATTTAGATCTTTTTAATCTGCTCATAAAAAAGTTGAAAGTCACTACGTCGACTTTAAAAATTTGTAGAACAGGCGGAGGATCAAACTTTTGTTATTATATATTATTTTATAATGTTTTTTTTTATGTTATTACACACACTAAATGCGTTCCCTAAATTTCAATTTTCAAGTATATTAAGAATTGGTCAACATTAGACTGAGATCGAAAGCAATTTTTCCCGTCACTGTTATACCATTTACCATCTAACCGATAAGCATACATATCCTTTACACTGGAGAAAGTAAAGTTTACAAAAAAAATTTTGTGTTTTTCCCATTTGAGCACTGGAGCAATGTACTCACTTGATAGTTGAGATCTATTTTTTAAATGGATGCAGATTGTAGCAATGAAATTCAATAGGAAACTATTGATGCATCTCTGTTTTCTAGTACTGGAGTATTAATGGGGCACTATATTTTTATTGTCTGTCTGTTTGTCTGCTTTTAAACATAAGGAATAAGGAGAGTGAAACTCAAAAATGCCTTTACATTAAAAACAGTGAACTTTATTTTTCATTCAAAATGAATCATGAAATGTTCTTTTCTTTTCTCCTTGTCAGTTGTATATAAGAATGTTTTATTTGTGTATAGTTTTTATTGTGTATAGTAGTCCGGGTTATTCCTCATGTTCCTTCGTAGAGAAATTTAATAGCAATGCTATTTGTTACTAACTGTGTTCAAATTGAAATGTTGTTGTGCATGAAATAAAAATCCAATTAAATCAAATGTTTCCCAAATTAAAAATGCTTGTTAAGTCTCGATTTCCTATGAATATCTAAATCTCCATGTGTATAATATTTCAAAGTATTGAGCATTTATTTTTAAAGGACCAAATAGTTTTTGATGTGAACTATTTAATTGAAATATGCAGTAAAAAATTTTTAAATGTGACTGTGGATGGCAGCAATTAAGTAAAAATCTAAAATTAATTTTTGACTAAAAAATTTAAGAGGTAAAGTCGACTGTTCATAATCTTAACCGACTTCGGAATTTAAAAAAAAAAAATAGTCAAAACGACTATCGATATTGACCAACATCTACTTTGAAAAAAGGCAATAATTTTTCCATTTGCGAAAAAGTCAAAGAGTCAACTTTTGCAAAAATGGATGAGTCGAAAGTCAATTCGAATAATACAACAAGTATATACGGCCGCAAGTTCGGCCAGGCCGAATCTTATGTACCCACCACCATGGATTGCGTAGAAACTTCTACGAAAGACTGTCATCCACAATCGAATTACTTGGGTTGTGGTATCTTAAAACTTCTTAACATCGTTTTCTAAATTGTGATTTAGTCCATACATGGTATATATTAGACAAAAAAGTTATGTATAGTTAAGTCTACAGATAATTACGAATGGATATGGACTTTTTGTACGTAGAGAGCCAGAATTGAGATATGGGGGTCGCTTATATGGGGGCTATATACAATTATGAACATGATATGGACCAATTTTTGTGTGATTGGGGATCGATTTATCTGAGGGCCATATATAACTATAGACCGATATGGACCTAGTTAGGCATGGTTGTTAACGACCATATACTAGCACAATGTACCAAATTTCAACTCACTCAGATGAAATTTGCTCCTTCAAGAGGTTCCAAAACCAAATCTCGGGATCGGTTTATATGGGGCTATGTACGATTATGGGCTGATATGGACCACTTTTGGCATGGTTGTTAAATATCATATACTACCACCACGTACCAAATTTCAAGAAGATCGGATAAATTTTGCTTCTCCAAAAGGCACCGGAGGTCAAATCTGGGGATCGGTTTATATGGAAGCTATATATAATTATGGACTGATAGGAACCAATTCCTGCATGGTTGTTGGATACCATATACTAACATCACGTACCAAATTCCAACCGAATGGGAAGAATTTTGCTCTTCCAAGGGGCTCTGGAGGTCAAATCTGGGGATCGGTTTATATGGGGCCTATATATAATTATGGACCGATATCGATCAATTTTTGCATGGGAGTTTGAGGCCATATATTAACACCACATACCAAATTTCAACTGAATCAGATGAATTTTGGTCTTCCAAGAGGTTCCGGAGGTCAAATCTGGTGATCGGTTTATATGGGGGCTATATATAATTATGAACCGATGTGGACCAATTTTTGCATGGTTGCTATAGACCATATACTAACATCACGTACAAAATTTCTGCCGGATCGGATGAAATTTGCTTCTCTTAGCGGCCTCGCAAGCCAAATCGGGGGATCGGTTTATATGGGGGCTATATATAATTATGGACCGATGTCGACCAATTTTTGCATGGTTGTTAGAGACCATATACTAACACCATGTACAAAATTTCAGTCGGATCGGATGAAATTTGCTTCTCTTAGGGGCCTTGCAAGCCAAATCGGGGGATCGGTTTATATGGGTGCTATATATAATTATGGACCGATGTGGACCAATTTTTGCATGGTTGTTAGAGACCATATACTTACACCATGTATCAAATTTCAGCCGGATCGGATGAAATTTGCTTCTCTTAGAGGCCTCGCAAGCCAAATCGGGGGATCGGTTTATATGGGGGCTATATATAATTATGGACCGATGTGGACCAATTTTTGCATGGTTGTTAGAGACCATATACTAACGTCATGTACCAAATTTCAGCCGGATCGGATGAAATTTGCTTCTCTTAGGGGCCTCGCAAACCAAATCGGGGGATCGGTTTATATGGGGGCTATATATAATTATGGACCGATGTGGACCAATTTTTGCATGGTTGTTAGAGACCACATACTAACACCATGTACCAAAATTCAGCCGGATCGGATGAAATTTGCTTCTCTTAGAGGCCTCGCAAGCCAAATTTTGGGGTCCGTTTATATGGGGGCTATACGTAAAAGTGGACCGATATGGCCCATTTGCAATACCATCCGACCTACAGTAATAACAACTACTTGTGCCAAGTTTCAAGTCGATAGCTTGTTTCGTTCGGAAGTTAGCGTGATTTCAACAGACGGACGGACGGACGGACGGACGGACATGCTCAGATCGACTCAGAATTTCACTACGACCCAGAATATATATACTTTATGGGGTCTTAGAGCAATATTTCGATGTGTTACAAACGGAATGACAAAGTTAATATACCCCCCATCCTATGGTGGTGGGTATAATAATACAAAAATCGAAAAGGTTAATTTTCGATTCGTACTTTAATTACTAATTATACTCACCACCATAGAATGGTGATGGGGTACAATATGTTTGTCATTCCGTTTGTAAAACATCGACATATCGATTTTCGACTGCATAAAGTATATATTCTTGATCAGAGAAAAATTTTAAGACAATGTTGCAATCACGCTATAGCCTTCAAGAATGAAGCTATCGTGCTGAAATTTTACATAAATTCGTCTTTTGTCTGCAGGTAGATCAGGTTCGAAGATGGGCTATGTTAGGTTAGGTGGCAGCCCGAATGATCGCACTTAGACTATTCAGTCCATTGTGATAACACAGTGGTTAACTTCTCTCTTATCTCTTAGATGGGCTACATCGATCCAGATTTTGATATAGCACCCATGCAAACTGACCCCCCGATTTGGGGTCTTGAGCATCTAGACATCCGAAATTTTGTCTGATTTGCATGAAATTTAAAATCTAGAGGTAGTTTGGGTCCACGCATAAATAAGCTGAATATGGTGCGTATCCACGATTTGGTTTAACTCCCATATAGACCGATCTTTCGATTTGACTTTTTTATACCCACCACCATAGAATGGTGACGGGTGTATAATAAGTTTGTCATTCCGTTTGTAACACATCGAAATATCGATTTCCGACTATATAAAGTATATATATTCTTGATCAGGGAGAAATTCTAAGACGATATAACGATGTCCGTCTGTCCGTCTGTCTGTCTGTCTGTCTGTCTGTTGTAATCACGCTACAGTCTTCAATAATGAAGCAATCGTGCTGAAATTTTGCACAAACTTTCTTTCTTTTGTCTGCAGGTAGGTCAAGTTCGAAGATGGGCTATATCGGTCCAGGTTTTGATATAGTCCCCATATAAACCGACCTCCCGATTTGGGGTCTTGGGCTTATAGAAATCGTAGTTTTTATCCAATTTGCCTGAAATTGGAAATCTAGAGGTATTGTAGGACCACAAATACGTGTGCCAAAAACTGTGAGTATCGATCCATATTTTGATATAGCCCCCATATATACCGATCTCCCGATTTTACTTCTTGGGCTTATAGAAATCGTAATTTTTATCCAATTTGCCTGAAATTTGAAATCTAGAGGTATTTTATGACCATAAAGAGGTGTGCCAAAAATGGTGAGTATCGGTCCATATTTTGGTATAGCCTCCATATAGACCGATCTCCCGATTTTACTTCTTGGGCTTATAGAAACCGCAGTTTTTATCCAATTTATCTGAATTTGGAAATCAAAAGGTACTTTAGAACCATAAAGAGGTGTGCCAAAAATGGTGAGCATCGGTCCATGTTTTGGTATGGTGCCCATATAAACCGACCTCCCGATTTGGGGTCTTGGGCTTATAGAAACCGTAGTTTTTATCCAATTTGCTTGAAATTGGAAATCTAGATGTATTTTAGGACCATAAATAGGTGTGCCGAAAATGATGAGTGTCGGTCCATATTTTGGTATAGCCCCCATATAGACCGATTTCCCGATTTTACTTCTTGGGCTTCTAGAATCCAAAGTTTTTATCCATTTTGCCTGAAATTGGAAATCTAGAGGTATTTTCGGGCCATAGAGAGGTGTGCCGAAAACGGTGAGTATCGGTCCATATTTTAGTATAGCCCCTATAAGAACGATTTCCAGATTTAACTCCTTGGGTTTCTAGAAACCGTAGTTTTTATCTGATTTGCCTGAAATTCTAAATATTCTGGTATTTGATTAAGTTTTTATCGGTCCATTTGGTAATGCCTCCATAAAGATCGACTTCACTTCTTGAGGGTGTAGAAGGCCAACTGATCATGAAAATTGCTTGAAAGTCAATGTAAAATTTCCAAATTTTACTTCCCGGGTGAAAATCTACAGATTTAAGATTTCAAATCAAGACGTTATTTTATAATTTTCTTGCACACTTACAAGAGATGTTAATAATTCCTCTAAAACTCAAACAAAAATTGTTCTTATAAATCCAGAACCTGATATAGTCCTCATAGGTGAAATCTTTAAATTTATCTTCCGGAAGTGTCCTCAAGCCCTCCTGAAATTTCAAAGGAAACCCTAATATTTGGTTCATGGTGGTGGGTATTTAAGATTCGGCCCGGCCGAACTTACTGCTGTATATACTTGTTTTTTTTTTTTTTTATTATTTTTATACGATTTTCCTGAAATGTAGGTCCGTTGATACATGTGTTGAGTATGATGTTTTGATGTAGCGATCTCTCGATATAACTTCTTGGGTTTCTGCACACCCAAATTGTTGTCCGATTTGCGTGTAATTCAAAACTTTGAGGTTTTTTGGGTCCACACATAAGTACGCCGAATATGGTGTGATTCGGTCCACTTTTTGATGTAGCTCCCATACAGCCATATTTCTCGATGTATTTTCTTGGGCACCGAAGTTGTACTTCACACCAAGGTGAATTTCATGAAAGTCGTCGAAAATCAATTATTCTACCGAAAACCATCGATGCTGTGCGCCAAGTGATATTTCAAGACCTATGTTGATATAGAGACAACCTTAGGCATTAGAGGGACCAGCATACATTCAATGTAGAATGAATCAATGATGAGATCATCGTAAATTTTTTTTTTTTCGTGTTGTCTCTTGTTGATTCGTCGAAAGAACTGCTTTACTCGTATGAGCCCGAGGGTACAAAGCAGTCCATTGTATGGGTGCTGCAAGACGAGCCAAATTCAACAGAAGATGCTAGCGCTCGAAGCACTTCAAAACAAATTAACGTCTTTTTTAAGAAAAACTGGACATTTCGCAATTGTGCTATTAGAGCAACCCAATACTGAGTGACACACAACTTTTTGTATGCCAGCTGTCTTCCAAGAAATCAGGGAAACCAACCGCCGAAGAGAGACCACTCTTTTCCACGAGCACTCAAAACATCGATTTGATGGGTGGTCTACCGTACAATCCTGACCTGGGATCGAACGACTTCTCTTTGAATCCACGTTTTTCATTTCTCACATCAAAATCATTCTTTGTGAACCGTTGAAACCATATTTTGCATTTTGCTTCTGATAGAGTAGGATCATCATCATGCCTTGACAAACATTTGATGCGACTCTGTCGAACTTTTCTTCAAATGAAAACAAAAGATGAATGCTCTCCGAAAATCAGCACTTTCTGGTACAAAATTCGACCTTTTTAACACGATGAACAAATTTGATGCACCAAAAAAGTTTGTAGACGCCGAACAATATTGGTGGGAGAGTCAAAAACAAATGGCATCAAATGTTAAACGTTGCACAAGAAACAATTTCTGACCATTTAAAAGATATAGGAAAGATCCCAAAAATGTGGAAAATGGGTGTCACATTTCATACCGGTATACTTGGTAGATTTAATTTCATATTAGCAATATTTGTTCTCCTCCAAAGGACATTTTAATTTGAGTTTTGAAATTTAAACATTGGTGTATATTTACTCTGAACAATACAAGGATGACCGACGAGGGCCAATGGCGGCGCCAAATCCCATTTAATTTCAATGTCCCCAAAGAAATGTCCTATTCCAATGGAAACAAAGAAAACAGAATAATATCATTGTCCTAGACAACAAACTATTGTCCTTCAGGGAGGAAGGAGAAGCACAAGCAGCAGAAATGATAGCAATATTGTTAGATTTTCATTCAAAAAAAAAAAAAAAAAAAAAAAATTGCTACTTCTTGTTGTCCTCTTCAGATGTTAACAAGTTCTTTGGGGTCATTTCGACCAATGTGTCCCTTCAGGATATGTCGCAGTAAGTGTTTCTTGTGTGTGTAAGCGAGAATGTCCTTGTTCATGTTCATGTAATGACTTCATAACTTTAAATTGTTCAACACAATTGCAAGTTGTGTTATTTTAATTTCATTTATAGCAAAAGAACTTTATTGTTTCCACACCCCTTGACCCCTTGTATCATCATCACCATACAAACCTGCTGCACTGACCATTTTGTATTGAAACCGGGAAAGCGAAAAAAAAATATTCTCAATCTCTATGCTTAGATAGAGTTGTTTTGTTTTCTTTCTCAATATTTCGTATTTCCATTACATATTTTTTGTATGCTTGCTTTATTTTATTTTTCTTAATTTTTTCCACAAGTCAGACAAATAGTTACTATTTATAAAATCTCTTAAAATGAATGTGTTGCTAGCCAGAACTGGTGCCCTAACATTTTATTATAAGGACCATATTAAGTTTGTCAATGTGAAAATTTTAATTACATTGCCAAAGATACGTGTATTGTATAGGGGTTCTTCCCCGGGAACGGGATCCCGGGAATTCCCGGGAAATAGCATATTTTTCATTCCCGAGTCCCAGAGTCAATTCCCGGATTTTTTTTACTTTCCATATTTTACAAATGCGGCGACTCATCTCACACAACAGCTAAAACAGCTGATAGAAATTATTTGTTGTCAGTGTTTACTTTTGTAGCACACTTTGTGCTTGTGGAAAAATTTCATAGGAAACAAGTAAGGAAAGCCTAAAGTCGGGCGGGACCGACTATATTATACCCTGTATTATACCCTGCACCACTTGTAGATCCACATTTTCGATACCATATCAAATCGTCAAATGTTGTGGGTGCTATATATAAACTTTATGTTCCCATATATATGTATATTTAAATCTGACTCGATCTGGACAAAATTTGTTAGACCTATGTTATGTTTACTTAAAATTTAAGCCAAGTCCATTAAGCCAAGTCCATTTTAGCCAAGACATTAGCCAAGTCCTGGGGTGCAACAAAATGTTAGTAAACAATATGGGGAACGTTTAAATCTGAAACAACTTTTAGCAACTTTGCAAAAGTGTATTTATGATTTATCGGTCGCTAGATATGTATTAGACGTATAGGAAAATTTGAGTCATTTTTAAAAGATTTCGACCTAGCAGTGTCCTTTTTACAAAAATGTGGGTATTGTGGCCAATTTTGCCGAAATCACAAAAAATATATATTTGGGAGTTATATCTAAATTTGAACCGATTTCAACCAAATTTGGCGTGCAAAGCTACAATGTTAATTCTACTCCCTGTGTAAAATTTCACTTAAATCGGATTACAACTTTGACCTCTGTTGTCATATGAGTGAAAATCTGGGGATTTATATATATATGGGAGATATATATATATATATAAATCTGATCCGATGTCAACCAAACTTAGCACACATAGCTACAATATTTATTCTACTTCCTGTGCAGTAAATTCGGGTATTATAAGTTAGTGCATATGTTTGCAGGACCCAGAAGGAGACGAATTAGACATATGGACACTTTGGCAATAACGCTTAAGGCCGCCCACTGAGCACGTTTGATAGAATTCTACAAAAAAGACAGATTTTTTACTGTTTGGTAGATTAGTAGAATTCTTAATGTTTTGGTAGATTTTTCAAAACAATCCTCTCCAACTAAGAGGTATATCAATTCTTAATAGATATAAAATTTTGACCAAATTTTTTATAGAAATAAAATTTTGACAAAATTTTGTGTAGAAAGGAAATTTTGACAAAATTTTCCATAAAAAAAAGTTGGCAAAATTTTTTATAGAAATTTTTTAAAAATTTTTCTATAGAAATAAAATATTGACAAAATTTTCTATTGAAATAAATTTTTGATAAAATTTTCTATTGAAATAAAATTTTGACAAAGTTTTCTATAGAAATGAAATATTGACAGAATTTTCTATAGAAATAAAATATCGACAGATTGTTCTATAGAAATAAACTTTTGACAAAATTTTCAATAGAAATAAAATGTTGACAAAACTTTCTATAGAAATAAGATTTCGACAAATATTTCTATAGAAATCATATTCTGACAAAATTTTCTATGGAAATATAACATTGTTGGGGGCTATATATAATACAGATCGATACGGACCAATTTTGGCATGGTTGTTAGAGACTATATACCACCACCATGTTCCAAATTTCGGTATCAGTCATACACTAGCGAAATGTACAAAATTTCAACCGGATCGGATGAATTTTGCTCCTCCAAGAGGCTCCGGAGGTCAAATCTGGGTATCGGTTTATATAAGGGCTATATATATTTATGGACCGATATGGCACAATTTTTGCATAGTTGGTAAGATACTATATTCCAACACTATGTTCCAAATTTCAGCCGGATCGGTTGAAATTTGCTTCTCTTTGAGGCTCCGCAAGACAAATCTGGGGAATTGTTTATATGGGGGGCTATACATAATTATGGACCGATGTGGACCAATTTTTGCATGGTTGTTAAAGACCTTATACCAACATCATGTACCAAATTTCAGCCGGATCGGATGAAATTTGCTTCTCTTTGAGGCTCCGCAAGCCAAATCGGGAGATCGGTTTATATGGGGGCTATATACAATTATTGACCGATGTGGACCAATTTTTACATGATTCTTAAAGACTACATACCAACACTATGTGCCAAATTTCAGCCGGATCGGATGAAATTTTCTTCCCTTTGAGGCTCCACAAGCCAAATCGGAAGATCGGTTTATATGGGGGCTATATACAATTATGGACCGATGTGGACCAATTTTTGCATGGTTGTTAGAGACCGTATACCAACACCATGTACCAAATTTCAGACAGATCCGATTAAACATGCTTCTCTTAGAAGCTCCGCAAGCCAAATCTGCGGGTCCATTTATATGGGGGCTATACGTAAAAGTGAACCGATATGACCCATTTGCAATACTATCCGACCCACATCAATAACAACTATTTGTGCCAAGTTTCAAGTGGATTGCTTTTTTCGTTCGGAAGTTAGCATGATTCCAAGAGACGGTCGGACGGACGGACAGGCTTAGATCGACTCAGAATTTCACCACGACCCAGAATATATATACTTTATGGAGTCTGAGAGCAGTATTTCTATGTGTTACAAACGTAATGACAAAGTTAATATACCCCCATTATATGCACACAAAAAAATTTTTCTCTGATTCAATCACCAAATTAATTGATCCAATTAATTTTTTAATTGAAATGTCTTCAATCACGAAAATGATAGTATCAATCACAGTTTTAATTGGGCATAGAAAAAATTATTGATTAAAAAATTAATTGATTTTTTCAGCAAAATTCAATTAATTTTTTAATTGATTCAATTAAAAATTTAATTGATGTTGATTGCAAAACGCAATTAATTTATTAAAGTAACTATTTTTAAAAAGGTAACTATTTTTAATTACTTAGTTAGATTGGCTTAGAGTTTTTATTTGGATTAACAAATGATTGTTTGAAATACATTTTTAATTAAAAAAGTAAAAAAAAAATCAGCACTTTTTAACTGAATTAGTCTTCCGAATTTGATTAAAAAGTTAATTGTATCAATTATTTTTTTAATTAAACATTTTAAAAATTCCAATCATTGACTTAATTAACTTAATGTTTCTATCATGATTAAAAAGTTAATTGTATCAATTAATTTATTAATTGAAAAAATTTTCAACTTCAATTAACTTTTTAATTGGAAATATTTTGGTGATATTTTTTTCTGTGTGGTGGAGGGTATAAAAACGTTTTCGGTACACGTTTTCCAATAGTTTTTTTTTCTTTGCGTGTAGGCATTGCCTTTGAGCCGAAGTGAAAGCTTAACTTGTAAGTCACGGCTTACAAGCTTGTAAGCCATGACTAGTTATAGTGGCATCACGCTATTTTGAAGTAATTTATGTTATTCAATCCGCTCGAAGTCCAATGTCATCCAATGTATCACACGATATCCTCGAATATGATCTTATGTGGGAACACACATTTTAAACGATAGTATTCTGAGTTTTTATGGTATCCATAAATTATCTGTTGCGTCAGTTGCGATTTTCGCATATTTTGAGTCTCCTTTATTCTCCCCCTTTTCTGCATAGCATCTTCAATATATTATTACACTGTATTCATTTTCTAGATATCCCATTCCTAAGTTGTGTCCAATTATGCTTAAATTATGTAAATTTAGGATAGTACTCTACATAATTTTCAAAAGATATATGTGATAAGAGGGCACTTTGTTTACTGCAGTAGGGTTATAATAGTTTTTCATAATAGCCTCATCCCCTTGTCAAACTTAGACTACTATTCTTCTAAGCCCTCACATGGTCAATGGTATTGTTTTCGTTTATTCACCCTTGACTAGTTTCTTGTTTTGCAACTGGTTGCAAGCATAGAATTCTCATTACATCATTCTATTTGGTTTTCTTGTGGCCTTATGTACCCCCCCCCAACAATAGAATTCAATGTAGATTAAGATTAAGTGTCACCACTATTATCTCTAAATGCATTCGAAAATGTTGTGCAAAGAGACAGTGGTCTCAAATTGTTCGCATTTGTATTTAAAGTCTGTGGAAGGGTAAGGTTGCTATTCCCATTTTCAGATAATAGAGGAATAGTCACCTTGAAATTCCGATAAGTACTTCGGTTAGGTGGCAGCCGGATATATCAGGCTCACTTAGACTCTTCAGTCCATTGTGATACTACAGTGATGAACGTTTCTCCCATCACAGAGTGCTGTCCGATTCCATGTTTAGCTCAATGACAAGGGACCTCCTTTTAATAGCCGAATTCGATCGGCGCCTTATATTGCTGTGAAACCATTTGAGAAGCTTTTAAACACTTTGAAATGTCCCATCATTAATGAGAGAGGATAATCCAACGCTGAATTTTGTCGTGCTGGGATCGAACCCATGACCATTTTTGTGCAAGACGGGCATCGTCTGTTGCAAAAAGTTTCTCAAGAACTACTTACTACCGTTTAGAACATTCTCATAGACGACTATTGGCGAAATGTCAGCTCAGAAACGTGGTTTTATTTTTATCGCATGAGGAAGCTCAGTTGACTCCCGATTCTAGACAAACGGAAAATGAGCAATATTGGTCAACAATTCGATTATTGTTTAAGTACAATCATAGAACGTTTCTGGGCCATTTCGTGACTGTTAATGAAACATGGATCCACTTTTATGAACATGAATCCAAGAGACAGTCGAAACAATGGTCAGCATTCGCGGAATGTTCCTCTACAGAAGGCGAATGCGTCCGCAAAATGATGGCCAACATATTGTTGGATTCACAAGGTCTTATTCTCATTGAATAACTGGAGAATTATGAAACGATCACAAAGCTGATTAGATGGTGAATTATAGATACAATGGCCTCATTTGGATAATCATAGAAGAAATTCCGAGGCAAGTACCTCCCGCTTCGCCACAATCATAATATTCTCAGTGGAGAATTGTTCTGCCTAAAAGTATGCAAAGAAACATTTTTTATTGCAGATAAACCGCGTTAATCTTCTGAATATGGGGTCAGTGTTGCCAGTATTGGTGATTTCACCCCCAAATTGGGGATATTTTTTCCGTGGATGGGGACGACATTTTTAAGTTGGGAGCTTGGGGATTTGGTGGGAAATTGCAATAAATTTGGAGTTTTTGTGGAAATTTTTTAGAAATCGGTTTCGGATAATAAATCAAGTTTACATGAAATTCTTCTTTTTCATATATTATTAAAAAAGAAGCATAGAGAATTTTAAATAAAATGGAACATTGCTTCTCTTAATTCCACGGCATGTAATGGGATGCAAGGACTTTTTTTAGTGGCCTGAGTAATAATTTTACTTAGATAAGCTAAGACATCTTTCTACAATTGTGAAATCATTTCATGAGGACTCGGGTATAAAAGTTTTTCTCATTGATTTGGTCAATGTATTCCATAAATATAAAAATTATGAAGATGGCTCACCTTGATATTGATCTACACACAACAAAAAATTCACGAAAATTTTTTCAATTAAAATTTTAATTGAGTTTTAAAAAATATTCATTTAAAAATTTAATTGATTCAACAAATTTTTTTATTGAAACAAAAATCAATCACAAAAATAATAGTATCAATTAATTTTCTAATTGGATCAATTAACTTTTTAATTCACCTTCAATTACTTTTTTAATTGATACTTTCATTTCTGTGATTGAAGACATTTCAATTAAAAATTAATTGGATCAATTAATTTCGTGATTGAATAAGATTGTTTTTTGTGTGTATCATCCAGTTTTATTACTTGAGGATTTAGAATAGATTTCATAAATAAATGGTGTTCGAATTCGCATTTCTATTTCATGTATAGATGTATTTCATGTATAGATGTATTGAATGGTATTGCAAATGGGCCATATAGGTCCACTTTTATGTATAGCCCCCATATAAACGGACAACAAATTTGGCTTGCGAGGCCTCTAAGAGAAGCAAATTTCATCCGATCCGGCTGAAATTTGGTACATGATGTCAGTATATGTTCTTTAACAACCATGCAAAAATTGGTTCACATCGATCAATAATTATATATAGCCCCCATATAAACCGATCCCCCGATTTGGCTTGTGGAGCCTCTAAGAGAAGCAAATTTCATCCGATCCGGCTGAAATTTGGTACATGGTGTTAGTATATGGTCTCTAATGATCGTGCAAAAATTGCTCCACATCGGTCTTTAATTATATATAGCCCCCATATAAACCGATCCCCACATTTGATCTCCGGAGCCCCTTGGAAGAGCAAAATTCTTCCCATTCGGTTGAAATTTGGTACGTGATGTTAGCATATGGTATCCAATAACCATACAAGAATTGGTTCCTATCAGTGCATAATTATATATATATCTCCAATATAAACCGATCCCCAGATTTGACCTCCGGTGCCTTTTGGAGAAGAAAAATTTATCCGATCTGGTTGAAATTTGGTACGTGGTAGTAGTATATGATATTTAACAACCATGCCAAAAGTGGTCCATATCGGTCCATAATCATATATAGCCCCCATATAAACCGATCCCGAGATTTGGTTTTGGAGCCTCTTGGAGGAGCAAATTTCATCCGAGTGAGTTGAAATTTGGTACATTGTGCTATTATATGGCCGTTAACAACCATGTCTAACTAGGTCAATATCGGTCTATAGTTATATGTAGCCCTCAGATAAATCGATCCCCAATCACACAAAAATTGGTCCATATCAAGTTCATAATTGTATATAGCCCGCATATAAGCGACCCTCATATTTCAATTCTGGCTCTCTACGTACCGTGCAAAAGTCCATATCGATTCGTAGTTATTTGTAGACTTAACTATACCTAACTTTTTTGTCTAATATATACCACTAACTCACAATTTAGAAAACGATGTTAAGATGTTTTAAGGTACCACAACCCAAGTAATTCGGTTGTGGATGACAGTCTTTCGTAGAAGTTTCTACGCAATCCATGGTGGAGGGTACATAAGATTCGGCCTGGCCGAACTTACGGCCGTATATACTTTTTTTTTTAATTTTTAAATTATTGCCGATTTTCAACATCAGAGCTTATTTCTTTATTTTTTTTTTTCATAAAAATTTTCACAATTTTATTAGGGGATTTTTGAGAGGAATTTAAATTTAAATTTGGGGACGAAACACCCCAATTTGGGGACAGAAAAACTGACGGGGGCTGTCCTTTATTTGGCGGGATTAGGGAACCCTATTATTGCAATCTGGCAAATGATAGATTTACAGTAAAGCTTGACATTTTTGAGAACGCCCAAAAAATGGAATTAAATCATGAACATTATCGTTTACAACTTTCCACAAGGGTTAACTCAACAACAGTGCGTAGATGAATTTTATTCAATTAAGCTCTGTCAAGGACCATTATTTATCGTTGGTATGGGAAATTCAAGCGAGATCGTAGTTCACTCCAAAGCGAATTTTGTGAAGATTGTCCAAAATCTGTTGTTGCTGTTTCGGAAATCATTGATAATGCAAGATCGCCAACTGATCGTCATGTGACCTGTCGTGAAATTGAGACAACCTTAGGCATTAATGGGTCCAGTATACATTCATTACTGCTTGAATATTTGACCGTAAAAAATTTTTTTTCGCGTTGGATCTCTTACAACATGTCAATGGTCAAAAAACGGATCGTGTCGATTGGTAAAAAAGGCTTCCCAACGCACACGCAGAAAAGGAATATGATCACCACAATCATGTTCCAAGAGCAAAATGTTACTTTTTCACGGAAAACATGTAGCATGTTTGTCGAAACCATGTTCTTTTCTCGGAAATTATGTATCTGACTTCGGAAAGCATGTTATGTTTGACGAGAAAAGAATATTTTTGCGACAAAAATACTACGTGGTCGCTGTGGAAAAGTAACATGGTGCTCTCGAAACATGTTTGAAGTGATCATATTCGTTCTCTGGGTGCACTTTTTAGAAATTCGCAACGTTAACTCTGACTCAAACCGGCTAAAAAAGTTGGAGCATCAATACTCAGATCAAAACATTATAAAACTTTGGGCAGGAAGATATCGACTATGTAAATCTCACACTCATTTAAGTATTGGCGAAATTTATAAAATATTTCTATTTTTACTCCATCATACTCGAGATGTTCACTATCAACTTCACTTTAATTCACTATTGTATATTTCACGAAAACACTTTGGCAAGCTCTTTTGCCCTTAGTGGCATGTTTTAACACTCAGTGTTCAGAGATTTGTTGTTGGTTTTAATGTACAAAGGAACTCCATAGGGTTTTGTTTTCTCTCTCATTTCAAATTCTTGTAAGGGACATTTATTTTACTTTTTATCTGGAAATTATACAAAAACAAACAGCAAAAGAAAAAGTTATCATGTTTCATGAGTTTTCTTTATGAAATGTTGTTGTCTGATGTAATTGACATTTGAACAAATGTTTACCCACAAGCTGCAGAGCAATGGCATATTTTTAAGAACTGAATTGCATAGTAAGCTAAGTCGACTATAGAAATATTCATACATGGATTTTTCTAACATTTTATCATACAACATTTAAAACGCTTAATGTCTTACATATTACATTTAAATATTATTTGTTTTAGAAATAAGTTCATGCTTTGATTTCTTTAAAGAAGTCCGTCCATCTATATTTATCCCATTCCAGGTTGTCTTTAAGAATGTCTTTCGAATTCAACATAAATCGATCGATAGGGGTAGCATTTATGACATCGGCTCAAATGTTTGGTATTTTCAAGAATTTTAGTTAGATTTGGATATAAAATAAAAATCTATAGTTTTTTTTATTTTCCTACTGGCTTTAGCATCTTCTGGGCTAAAGGATCTAGAGAGTATGCTGCTATTGCCCAACATTTTGCAGCAAGTTATGAGTATTGCAGAATTCCTTTAACAATAGTCTGAAAGGAGAATATTTCTAAATGCGATAAATGTGGAGATATACTAAAATGGATTCTAAAATTTTAAAAAGTATATTAATGCAGTGATAGGGGGAACAATGTGTTATTTAAATCCATGTGTAACATTTATTTCTGCACCGTATAGTACATAATTGTTTACTGAGAAGACTCTAAACAAATGAGTTAGATTTTTATTCATTTTTCAACTCTGTATTATGTGGGTTAATAAAACGCTTACATCATCAAGATGGATTGGCGTATGGTTCTTCTCATTAGATGAAATATAATTACGTCCTCCAAGAGGCTCCAAAACCAAATCTTGGGATCGGTTTATATGGGGGCTGTAAATGATTATGGACTGATATGGACCACTTTTGGCATGGTTGTTAAATATCATATACAACATCCCACGTACCAAATTTCAACCAGATCGGATGAATTTTGCTTCTCCAAAAGGCACCGGAGGTCAAATCTGGCGATCGGTTTATATGGGAGCTATATATAATTATGGACTGATAGGAACCAATTCCTGCATGGTTGTTAGATACCATATACTAACATCACGTACCAAATTTCAACCGAATCGGATGAATTTTGCTCTTCCAAGATGTTCCGGAGGTCAAATCTAGGGATCGGTTTATATGGGGCCTATATATAATTATGGACCGATATCGAACAATTTTTGCATGGGTGTTTGAGGCCATATATTAACATCACGTACCAAATTTCAACTGAATCAGATGAATTTTGGTCTTCCAAGAGGCTCCGGAGGTCAAATCTGGTGATCGGTTTATATGGGGGCTATATATAATTATGGACCGATGTGGACGAATTTTGGCATGGTTGTTAAAGACCATATATTAACACCATGTACCAAATTTCAGCCGGATCGGATGAAATTTGCTTCCCTTAGAAGCTCCGCAAGCCAAATCGGGGGATCGGTTTATATGGGGGCTATATATAATTATGGACCGATGTAGACCAATTGTTGCATGGTTGTTAGAGACCATATACTAACATCATGTACAAAATTTCAGCCGGATCGGATGAAATTGCTTCTAGTAGAGGCTCCGCAAGCCAAATTTGGGGGTCCGTTTATATGGGGGTTATACGTAAAAGTGGACCAATATGGCCCATTTGCAGTACCATCCGACCTACATCAATAACAACTACTTGTGCCAAGTTCCAAGTCGAGAGCTTGTTTCGTTCGGAAGTTAGCGTGATTTCAACAGACGGACGGACATGCTCAGATCGACTCAGAATTTCACCACGACCGAGAATATGTATACTTTATGGGGTCTTAGATCAATATTTCAATGTGTTACAAACGGAGTGACAAAGCTAATATACCCCCCATCCTATGGTGGAGGGTATAAAAATAGAATATAGTTAGAGAGCTAAATTAATTTCAGTTAACATACGAGTATGAACTACATCTTGATTTTTTTCGTGAGCGTGATTTTGAAGAAATTTTATTCACGCACATTCACGAACCGATTTTATTTCTCACGCACGCTCACTCACGACATATTTATTTTAGACCCATTCATGCACATTCACGAGAGCTGCTTTAGATTTTGTTCACGACTCACATGATTCACTCGTGAATCACGCGTGTCACGAGAATTGCGTGTCACGCACACACCTCTAATCACGTCCTAGAGCAAAATTCTATGTTTGGACGGTGAACATGTTTGTTCTAGGAGGTGATTCTTTGGTGTAAAAACCGCGCCCAGATTTGGCTTGTGAAGCCTCTTGAAGGCATCTTATATCTGTTTAGAAACATTTACGTCTTCTCCGACCTGTGTCGCATCAAAAGGATTGCCTGTGTATCATAAAAACCGCATGCCCGGAAGTGATGCAAAATTGGCTCAGAAGCAATGACTTTAGCATGGGCTTGTCATAGGAAGGATGTCCACCATTTCATTAGCTGTTGTACTGAATTTGCATCACTTCTGTTCAAAAGAAATATGCTTTGAACATGGAACCTCCGAGGGGTTCTAATTAAAACAAATGCATATGGAACAAATACGTCCTATGTAACTAAATATCAATATTCTCTAGCATAGTGTTTAAATTTAAGTTTATTTATTCCTCCTTCCCACTTGTGAAGATAAGAGAAACGATCAAAATGATCCAGCGATTCTAAGAAACACTTATGTTTGAGGGTGTTTTCAAAGGGTTGCAACTACAACTCTAATGGACGTGCATGTGTGTTGCATGTTCACTTGGGATCGTTTGTTAGGCTAGAAGAATGATAACAAATTATTGTTGTCTTGCTCCAGATTAGGTTAAGATTTTCAATATTCTAGATGCAAGTTCATATTCAATAAAGTAATTAGTATTCATTTGGAATCCAAGCCGAAAACTACCGTGTTCTATTAGAGATTTCAAATAAAGTTCACTGCAATTGTTGTCAATGACAACTACGAGTAATTGTACAAATTCTTAATGTGTGATACGAACTCAGTGTTTTGAATGTGAATTAAAAAATTTTGTGATATTTTGTCATATAAATAATTTTTATAATTTTTTATGATTAATGAATTCTAGCGCTCATCTGAATCGTTTGTCCTCAAATATTTTGAAAAATTCTCAATATTTCTGGAATCGATTTAGAATTTTTCTCTGATAAAATGTAAATAATATGTACCATTGTATTAATTCTTACTCTTTATTTAAACCTATTGGAAACAAAAATTCAAAATTGTAAATTGCCTATTAAATATTAAAAAAGCGAATTATAAAAAAAATTGAGTAAAAGAACTTCCTGTGTATTAATTAAAATAAAGACCATCTTTGGGAAGATAATTTTGGGAGTTGTGTTTTTAGAACAACTTTCAATTTTTTTTGGCTGGGATAGAATTGGACAGCACTCAGTGATAAGAGAGAATTTCACCTCTGTAGTATCACAATGGACTGAATATTTTGAGTCTGAAATATCGGGCTGCCACTATACCTAACTTAATTTTACTTCTTGGTAACCCATATTTCATATCTGATTTGCTTTTAGTTTAAATTCTGTCTCCTTCTCTCCCATTTGAACCAACAATTTTTATACCCTCCACCTTAGGATGGGGGGTATATTAACTTTGTCATTCCGTTTGTAACACATCGAAATATTGCTCTAACACCCCATAAAGTATATATATTCTGGGTCGTGGTGAAATTCTGAGTCGATCTGAGCATGTCCGTCCGTCCGTCCATCCGTCCGTCTGTTGAAATCCCGCAAACATTCGAACGAAACAAGCTATCGACTTGAAACTTGGCACAAGTAGTTGTTATTGATGTAGGTCGGATGGTATTGCAAATGGGTCATATCAGTCCACTTTTACGTATAGCCCCCATATAAACGGACCACCAAATTTGGCTTGCGAGTCCTCTAAGAAAAGCAAATTTCATCCGATCCAACTGTCAGCATATGATCTCTAAATATCATGCAAAAATTAGTCCACATCGGTCCATAAATATATATAGCCCCCATATAAACCGATCCCCCGATTTGGCTTGCGGAGCCTCTAAAAGAAGCAAATTTCATTCGATCCGGCTGAAATTTGGTACATGGTGTAAGTATATGGTCTCTAACAACTATGCAAAAATTGGAATTCACTCTTCAGTTGTCAAAATGCCGTCCAAGCAAGAAGAGCAGCGCATAAAAATTTTGCTCGCGCATCGCGAAAATCCGAGCTACTCGCACGCAAAGCTGGCAAAATCGCTAAAAGTTCCCAAATCAACCGTTACAAATGTAATTAAAGTGTTTGGGGAACGTTTGTCGACAGCCAAGAAGTCTGGATCGGGGGGAAATCGAAAACCGGAAGCCGCTGAGACGACAAAGAGAGTTGCCGGTAGTTTCAAGCGAAACCCTAACCTCTCTCTCCGAGATGCCGCAAATAAGCTGGGTGTATCATCTACAACCGTGCATCGAGCCAAAAAACGAGCCGGACTATCGACTTACAAGAAGGTAGTGACTCCAAATCGCGATGATAAACAAAATACGACGGCCAAAGCGCGATCCCGGAGGCTGTACACGACGATGCTGACGAAGTTTGACTGCGTGGTAATGGACGATGAATCCTACGTCAAAGCCGACTACAAGCAGCTTCCGGGACAGGAGTTCGCAAAGAAATATCTGGTTTGGCAAGCCATCTGTACCTGTGGCTTGAAAAGCAGCATTTTCATAGCTTCCGGGACTGTCAACCAAGACATTTACGTGAAAGAGTGTTTGAATAAACGTCTGCTGCCTTTCCTGAAGAAACACGGTTGTTCCGTACTGTTTTGGCCGGATTTGGCATCTTGCAATTACGGTAAAAAGGCCATGGAGTGGTACGCCGTCAACAACGTGCAGGTGGTTCCCAAGGACAAGAACCCTCCCAACACGCCAGAGCTCCGCCCAATTGAGAAATACTGGGCTATTGTCAAGCGGAACCTAAAGAAGACCAAAAAAACTGCTAAGGACGAGCAGCAGTTCAAGGTAAACTGGCTTTCTGCGGCGAAGAAGGTGGCTGTACAAAACTGATGGCAGGTGTCAAGCGTGAGGCCCGGCAATTCGGATTTGGAAAAGCGAAAGCCTAACTGAATATTTTTCCTGAATTTTATACTAATTGAACTTGAAAAAGAAATTTAATTTGATTTTTTAAATAAACGATTTTAAATAAACGATTGACCAAATTTTGACCGTATCACCCTTTATGGTGACCATGTAACATGTTTGTCACTATAATGTTATTTTCTCGTCAAATATAACCTGCTTGCCGAAATCAGATACATGATTTCCGAGAAAATAACATGGTTGCGAAAACTATGTTACATGGTCACCACCCAAAAATAACATTTTGCTCTTAAAACATGTTTGAGGTGATCATATTCCTTCTCTGGGTGTATAAACCGATCCCCAGATTTCCTTAATTATATATAGTCCCCATATAAACCGATCCCCAGATTTGACCTCCGGTGCCTTTTGGAGAAGCAAAATTCATCCGATCTAGTTGAAATTTGGTACGTGGTGTAAGTATATGATATTTTACAGCCATGCCAAAAGTGGTCCAGATCAGTCCATAATCATATATAGCCCCCATATGAACCGATCCCGAGATTTGGTTTTGGAGCCTCTTGGAGGAGCAAATTTTATCCGAATCAGTTGAAATTTGGTACATTGTGCTAGTATATGGCCGTTAACAACCATGCCTATGTAGGTCCATATCGGTCTATAGTTATATATAGCCCTCAGATAAAACGATCCCCAATCACACAGAAATTGGTCCATATCAAGTTTATAATTGTATATAGCCCCCATATAAGCGACCCCCATATTTCAATTCTGGCTCTCTACCACGTATGGACTAACTCACAATTTAGAAAACGATGTTAAGAAGTTTTAAGATACCACAACCCAAGTAATTCGATTGTGGATGACAGTCTTTCGTAGAAGTTTCTACGCAATCCATGGTGGAGATTACATAAGATTCGGCCGAACTTACGGCCGTATATACTTGTTGGACTTAGTTTTCAAATTGTAGATAGCGGATGATGCCAAAAACTTAAGATGAGCCAACCTAATTATAAAAATGAACTGTTTAGCACAAAGAGAAATAAATGTACATAAAATTTAGATAGAGCTGTGATACATTTGGATCATTCGAATTTAACATAAATGTCCAAATTATTTTTCTCATAGAGTAAATCTCATCTCAACTTAAAGTATTTGTCTTTAAAAATTGTGGCATTAATATTTTGTAATTTTTTTCTTCGATGACCTCAGTAACATTATTAAATGCAGTTACTTTTATTTTTATGATTTATTTGAGCCATCCAATTATTTCATTTAGCCATGGCCAAATGCACATGATTATTTAAATAAACTTCGTATTGAGTTTTTTTACGACCATTCAGCTCATGCACTTTTTTATTTAAATAAACCATGAAAAATGGATTATAAACCACTATTGAATTATTATTTAACATACATCACAATAGTTTTTACCGTTTTGTGCTTTTAAAAATAATTTTAAAGCCTGCTCCGAAAAAAAACTTTAATTATAAATCCCAAAACCCAAAACAAATACAACACGGAGCTAAATTCGGCCATATACCATGAGTCATGGTTTTGTGACATTTGACTCGGCTGCAAAATCCTTAATTATTTAAAGATGAAATTAAATTAGTAGGTAATAATTAACACATATGCAGAGGGAATATGACCACCCCACACGCAGAGAAGGAATATGATCACCTCAAACCTGTTTCAAGAGCAAAATGTTTTTTTTTTGTATGGTGACCATGTAACATGTTTGTTACTAAAATGTTATAATCTGCTTGCCGAAACCATATACATGATTTCCGAGAAAATAATATGGTTGCGAAAACCATGTTACATGGTCACCACCCAAAAATAACATTTTGCTCTTAAAACATGTTTAAGGTGATCATATTCCTTCTCTGGGTGCATAAGATAACCATAAGATTTCGTGTCTTATACATAACTACAGTGCTTCCTTCTTAGTTTTGCATATAGATGGACTAACCTATCATACCCACCATATCATTATAGTGGTCCAGCATATAAAAACTAAATGTCAAATGAACGACATTTTCAATGTTTAACCTTTACTAATCAAATTCATTGCTTTTGTTTTCCATTCCCACTCATTTGTCCATTTACATTCTTAACATTTCGTCCTAAAAATATAAATAAAAAATTTGTGAAAAAAAATCAATAAAACTCATTTTTCGTCGCATAAAATATTCAATGGTGAAATCACCAATTTCATTATTTATTTCTGGGATGTAAAATGATGCAAATAGTCTAGGCGAAAGACAAAAAATTGACATATCAGTCGTTATGTGTAAATGAAAAACCTTGAATTGAATAATGACCGTTTTTCAGAATGAAAGTAACAAAATTGTGTGTGAAACTGAATAACATCCATCAGTCGGGCAGAACGATCCCAGCAAAAAATTGAGCACTATTTCAGCAGGATTGTAAGGGAGAGAGGCAGTACCAACTGCTTACAAAACAACCGAATCAGCGCTGATTTTTGTGGGCGATGTCCCGATTTAGAGCAGCTTCTACATAGTGCTGATATAATTGCTCATTTCAATAGAAATATTGCTCAGATGTGATATATAATCTTGAGTATAGCATTGTTGGTGTGAAGGAAAACAGCACTACCTTTCATGCATCTATACTGCATGAATTGGTTGCAATAACATAAATGAATGATCATAAACTACTTTGATTACTCGTTTACGTTATTTCCACCGATTCAAGCAGTGCACCCAGAGAAGGAATATGATCACCTTAAACATGTTTTAAGAGCAAAATGTTATTTTTGGGTGGTGACCATGTAACATGGTTTTCGCAACCATGTTATTTTCTCGGAAATCATGTATCTGATTTCGCAAGCAGGTTATATTTGACGAGAAAATAACATTTTAGTGACAAACACGTAACATGGTCACCATACAAAAAAAACATTTTGCTCTTGAAACATGTTTGAAGTGATCATATTCCTTCTCTGCGTGTGCTTATATCTTCTAAGAATTTCTCCCTGATGAAGAAAATTCGATGTGTTACAAATGGAATGACAAACTTATTATACCCCCGTCACCATTCTATGGAGGTGGGTATAAAAATTTATTATACAAATTGTTGTCCTTATTTGCGTCAAGCGTTGAATTGCAATCTGTATTAAATATCCCTCGTAAAATATTATTCTGAGCCAATGGTTTGATACAATTGGAGAATTAGATACATAGCATAGGCTTTAAAAAGATATTCAATGTTACCAAGGTATCAAAACGAAAAACAAACAAGTATATACGGCCGTAAGTTCGGCCAGGCCGAAGCTTATGTACCCTCCACCATGGATTGCGTAGAAACTTCTACTGAAGACTGTCATCCACAATCGAATTACTTGGGTTGCGGTAACACTTGCCGATTGCAAGGTATCTTAAAACTTCCTAACACCGTAATATATACCACATAGTCCATACGTGGTATATATTAAACTAAAAAAAGGACGATTAAATACGTATATTATTAAGTTTAAAGTTTCTATAGAAATAACATTTTGACAAAATAAAATTTTGACCACATCTTCTATAGAAGTAAAATTTGCACAAAAAAAATCTATAGAAATAAAATTTGAAAAAAAATTTTCTATAGAAATAAAATTTTGACAAAATTTTCTATAAAAATAAAATTTTGGTAGATTATTTTTGGCTCGAGTGGCAACCATAATTATGAACCGATATCATATGCTGACACCACGTACCAAATTTCAGCCGGATCGGATGAAATTTGCTTCTCTTAGAGGCTCCGCAAGCCAAATCGGGGGATCGGTTTATATGGAGGCTATATATAAGTATGGACCGATGTGGACCAATTTTGGCATGGTTGTTAACACCATGTACCAAATTTCAGCCGGATCGAATGAAATTTGCTTCTCTTAGGAAATCGCAAGCCAAATTTGGGGGTCCGTTTATATGGGGGCTATACGTAAAAGTGGACCGATATGGCCCATTTGCAATACCATCCGACCTACATCAATAACAACTACTTGTGCCAAGTTTCAAGTCCATAGCTTGTTTCGTTCGGAATTTAGCGTGATTTCAACAGACGGACGGACGGACATGCTCAGATCGACTCAGAATTTCACCACGACGCAGAATATATATACTTTATGGGGTCTTAGATCAATATTTCGATGTGTTACAAACGGAATGACAAAGTTAATATACCCCCCATCCTATGGTGGAGGGTATAAAAAATACAAATGCAAATTGTTATGAATATTTAATTTTAATTAAATTGCTAAAGGTATTTTAGGCCCATTTTCTCTTGAACAAATTTAAAACTAAACTAATAACCAACACCCCTTATTTTACCTTAACATATTTTTGGGTTCAGATAACTTTCAAATTGGCCCAAATGATTGAATAGACCAGACAAATTAAATTAAAACAAAAAAATACAAATTTTATACAAAGTTGGCGAATGACACGTACATGGCGAACCAACATTTAACCAACACCATATCACTACAACAAAACACTGAATATTTTCAAGCCTATAGCTATGACAAGGACACTGATGGAGACATTAATGCAACAAAAATAAAATGAATTGAAACAGATTTCATTCCCTGCCACTTGTTATGATAATTCTACAAGAAAAAAGTGTCCAAGTTGAAAATATAATTCCATATCGAATTATTAAAATAAAGCCGCTTATAATCCCCCTTCACTTCATACACATGCCGGCCAATCAAGCGTTCCCTTGTAAGTCAAAACAAAGTTGACAGACTCCCTTGTTGGTTGTCAGGGTAAAAAGCAGGACATCTACAAGACCAGCAAAAAATATTGGCGACCCCCAGAGCCTTTGAACATCATTGTGTGACAGACTGACTGACTACTGCGTTATGCAGGGTGGTAAAGAAGTCCCCCTCCTCTAAATGGTCTAACACTTCATTAGCCATGCAAATATTATACAAAACAAGGACTTTTCGACACCCATCCTTTTGGGCAAAAGTTTTTTTTTAAGTTATCGTGGGTACGTTGACAAATGCCAGGCAAGGCGTTAGATTATTTTATTATTTTATTCACTGTTTTTTTTTTTTGCCAGAATACTTGACTTGTCACCCCCTCGCTCATAAAAACAACACAACCTAATACAAATATATGGATGAGAGAAAAAAAATATATGAAAAGTTTCCCCACCAAATATGAAAATATTTCTTAAAAAATGTGGGCGTTGATAATGTGACCGATATGAAACACGGTGAGTACTTTTTGCTAAGGTTTATGTCCTGATTGCTGTTTTGTTTCCAATATTTTGTTTTGCTTTTTTCAATCAATTATTAAAATGCAAATAGGTTTTTTACCCTCCTGCCTCTGAAGGACATGTTTGTTATCTTTTGAAAAACATATTTTTTTTTTATAATCGTTTTATTTCTGACTCCATAAGTAAGAAAAACGTAAACAATCGTAGGTAAGTGGTGGAAGGGGAATTGCATAACCGTTTGTTTATTTCGATTAAGGGCTTACCCGGAAATCGTTTAACTCCTCTTCAATGAGGGGTGTTCACGCATATTGTTTTTCTTTGAAAATTTGTGTTTTTATTGAATTTTATTGTTTTTTAATAAAAGTAGATTCTCAATATTTTTGTTGTCATTGTTGTTTTTTCCAATATTTTGATTACTGAATGTTTGTCAAATTGATTTGGGAAACCCCCTTTAGACCTTAGGAGGGTTAGGTTACGTTAAGTTGTAGAAGATGACAACACTACTTGGATCGACTTGATGTCCACTTAGCCCACTATAGGTTCATTCTGATTCCTTAAAAAAAATCTCAACATCCATATATGTGTCTTCGTTAAAGTCACTTAAAACTTACAAACAGAGGCTCTGATGAAGGCGAGAATATTCCTTAAACTACATTCCAGCAGGTCGGTGAAAGACTGAAAGAGGAAAAAGCCTTCTAAAGAATAATGCAGGGTACTTGCAAAGGAAATGGTACTAGTCTTCCGTAAATCCCGGTAGATGTTTTACTGTTTGGTAAATTTCTAGAATTGACGATGTTTTGTTAGATTTTGTAAAATATTCCTCTCCAAAAAAGAAGACTTAAATTTTCTATAGAAATAAAATTTTGACAAAATGTTCTATAAAAATAACATTTTGCCAAATTTTCTATAGAAATAACATTTTGACAAAATTGTCTATAGAAATAAAATGTTGACAAAATTTTGTATAGAAATAAAATGTTGACAAAATTTTCTATAGAAATACAATATTGACAAAATTGGCTACAAAAATAAAATGTAGACATTATTTTCTATGGAAATAAAATGTTGACTATATCTTCTATAGAAATAAAATTGTGGCAAAATTTTCTATAAAAATAAAATTGTGGCAAAATTTTCTATAGAAATAAAATTTTGACAAAAAATTATAGAAATAAAATTTTGACAATATTTTCGATAGAAATAAAATTTTGACAACTTTTATATAAAAATAAAATTGTGGCAAAATTTTCTAGGAAATTAAATTTTGACAAAATTTTCTATAGAAATAAAATTTTGACAAAATTTTCTATAGAAATAAAATTTTGACAAAATTTTCTATAGAAATACAATTTTGACAAATCTTCTATAGAAATAAAATTTTGACAAAATTTTCTATGGAAATACAATATTGACAAAATTGGCTACAAAAATAAAATGTAGACATTATTTTCTATGGAAATAAAATTTTGACTATATTTTCTATAAAAATAAAATTGTGGCAAAATTTTCTATAGAAATAAAATTTTGACAAAAAATTATAGAAATAAAATTTTGACAATATTTTCGAAATTGTGGCAAAATTTTCTATGGAAATATAATTTTGACTAAATTTTCTATAAAAATAAAATTGTGGCAAAATTTTCTATAGAAATAAAATTTTGACAAAATTTTCTATAAAACTAAAATGTAGACAATATTTTGTATAGAAATACAAATTTGACAAAATTTTCTATAAAAATTAAATTGTAGCAAAATTTTCTATGGAAATAAAATTTTTACAAAATTTTCTATAGAAATAAAATTTTGACAAAATTTTCTATAGAAATACTATGTTGACAAAATTTTCTACAAAACTAAAATGTAGACAATATTTTGTATAGGAATAAACTTTGACTAAATTTTCTATAAAAATAAAATTGTGGCAAAAATTTTCTATGGAAATAAATTTTGAAAATTTTTCAATAGAAATAAAATTTTGACAAAATTTTCTATAGAAATAAAATATTGAGAAAATTAAATTAACTGAATTAAATTAATAAATTGAATATTGAGAAAATAAAGTTTTTACAAAATTTTCTATAGAAATAAAATTTTGACAAAATTTTCTATAGAAATAACATTTTGACCAAATTTTTTATAGAAATAAAATTTTGAAAAAATTTTCTATGGAAATCCACTGTTGACAAAATTTTCTACAAAGTAAATTGTAGACAATATTTTGTATAGAAATAAAATGTTGACTGAATTTTCTATACAAAATAAAATTGTGGCAAAATTTTCTATGGAAATAAAATTTTGACTAAATTTTCTATAAAAATAAAAATGTGGCAAAATTTTCTATAGACATAAAATTTTCTATAGAAATACAATATTGACAAAATTTTCTACAAAACTAAAATGTAGACAATATTTTGTATAGAAATACAATTTTGACAAAATTTTCTATAAAAATTAAATTGTAGCAAAATTTTCTATGGAAATAAAATTTTGACAAAATATTCTATGGAAATAAAATTTTGACTAAATTTTCTATGGAAATAAAATTTTGACAAAATTTTCTATAAAACTAAAATTGTGGCAAAATTTTCTATAGAAATAAAATTTTGACAAAATTTTCTATAGAAATAAAATTTTGACAAAATTTTCTATAGAAATAAAATTTTGACAAAATTTTCTATAGAAATAAAACTTTGACAAAATTTTCTATAGAAGTAAAGACAAAATTTTCTATAGAAATACTATGTTGACACAATTTTCTACAAAACTAAAATGGAGACAATATTTTGTATAGAAATAAAATTTTGACTAAATTTTCTATAAAAATAAAATTGTGGCAAAATTTTCTATGGAAATAAATTTTGAAAAATTTTCAATAGAAATAAAATTTCGACAAAATTTTCTATAGAAATAAAATATTGAGAAAATTAAATTCTATAAAAATTAAATTGTAGCAAAATTATCTAAGGAAATAAAATTTTGACTAAATTTTCTATGGAAATAAAATTTTGACTAAATTTTCTATGGAAATAAAATTTTGACAAAATTTTCTATAAAAATAAAATTGTGGCAAAATTTTCTATAGAAATAAAATTTTGACAAAATTTTCTACAGAAATAAAATTTTGACAAAATTTTCTATAGAAATAAAATTTTGACAAAATTTCACGCATATTGTTTTTCTTTGAAAATTTGTGTTTTTATTGAATTTTATTGTTTTTTAATAAAAGTAGATTCTCAATATTTTTGTTGTCATTGTTGTTTTTTCCAATATTTTGATTACTGAATGTTTGTCAAATTGATTTGGGAAACCCCCTTTAGACCTTAGGAGGGTTAGGTTACGTTAAGTTGTAGAAGATGACAACACTACTTGGATCGACTTGATGTCCACTTAGCCCACTATAGGTTCATTCTGATTCCTTAAAAAAAATCTCAACATCCATATATGTGTCTTCGTTAAAGTCACTTAAAACTTACAAACAGAGGCTCTGATGAAGGCGAGAATATTCCTTAAACTACATTCCAGCAGGTCGGTGAAAGACTGAAAGAGGAAAAAGCCTTCTAAAGAATAATGCAGGGTACTTGCAAAGGAAATGGTACTAGTCTTCGGTAAATCCCGGTAGATGTTTTACTGTTTGGTAAATTTCTAGAATTGACGATGTTTTGTTAGATTTTGTAAAATATTCCTCTCCAAAAAAGAAGACTTAAATTTTCTATAGAAATAAAATTTTGACAAAATGTTCTATAAAAATAACATTTTGCCAAATTTTCTATAGAAATAACATTTTGACAAAATTGTCTATAGAAATAAAATGTTGACAAAATTTTGTATAGAAATAAAATGTTGACAAAATTTTCTATAGAAATACAATATTGACAAAATTGGCTACAAAAATAAAATGTAGACATTATTTTCTATGGAAATAAAATGTTGACTATATCTTCTATAGAAATAAAATTGTGGCAAAATTTTCTATAAAAATAAAATTGTGGCAAAATTTTCTATAGAAATAAAATTTTGACAAAAAATTATAGAAATAAAATTTTGACAATATTTTCGATAGAAATAAAATTTTGACAACTTTTATATAAAAATAAAATTGTGGCAAAATTTTCTAGGAAATTAAATTTTGACAAAATTTTCTATAGAAATAAAATTTTGACAAAATTTTCTATAGAAATACAATTTTGACAAAATCTTCTATAGAAATAAAATTTTGACAAAATTTTCTATGGAAATACAATATTGACAAAATTGGCTACAAAAATAAAATGTAGACATTATTTTCTATGGAAATAAAATTTTGACTATATTTTCTATAAAAATAAAATTGTGGCAAAATTTTCTATAGAAATAAAATTTTGACAAAAAATTATAGAAATAAAATTTTGACAATATTTTCGAAATTGTGGCAAAATTTTCTATGGAAATATAATTTTGACTAAATTTTCTATAAAAATAAAATTGTGGCAAAATTTTCTATAGAAATAAAATTTTGACAAAATTTTCTATAAAACTAAAATGTAGACAATATTTTGTATAGAAATACAAATTTGACAAAATTTTCTATAAAAATTAAATTGTAGCAAAATTTTCTATGGAAATAAAATTTTTACAAAATTTTCTATAGAAATAAAATTTTGACAAAATTTTCTATAGAAATACTATGTTGACAAAATTTTCTACAAAACTAAAATGTAGACAATATTTTGTATAGAAATAAACTTTGACTAAATTTTCTATAAAAATAAAATTGTGGCAAAATTTTCTATGGAAATAAATTTTGAAAATTTTTCAATAGAAATAAAATTTTGACAAAATTTTCTATAGAAATAAAATATTGAGAAAATTAAATTAACTGAATTAAATTAATAAATTGAATATTGAGAAAATAAAGTTTTTACAAAATTTTCTATAGAAATAAAATTTTGACAAAATTTTCTATAGAAATAACATTTTGACCAAATTTTTTATAGAAATAAAATTTTGAAAAAATTTTCTATGGAAATCCACTGTTGACAAAATTTTCTACAAAGTAAATTGTAGACAATATTTTGTATAGAAATAAAATGTTGACTGAATTTTCTATACAAAATAAAATTGTGGCAAAATTTTCTATGGAAATAAAATTTTGACTAAATTTTCTATAAAAATAAAAATGTGGCAAAATTTTCTATAGACATAAAATTTTCTATAGAAATACAATATTGACAAAATTTTCTACAAAACTAAAATGTAGACAATATTTTGTATAGAAATACAATTTTGACAAAATTTTCTATAAAAATTAAATTGTAGCAAAATTTTCTATGGAAATAAAATTTTGACAAAATATTCTATGGAAATAAAATTTTGACTAAATTTTCTATGGAAATAAAATTTTGACAAAATTTTCTATAAAACTAAAATTGTGGCAAAATTTTCTAAAGAAATAAAATTTTGACAAAATTTTCTATAGAAATAAAATTTTGACAAAATTTTCTATAGAAATAAAATTTTGACAAAATTTTCTATAGAAATAAAACTTTGACAAAATTTTCTATAGAAGTAAAGACAAAATTTTCTATAGAAATACTATGTTGACACAATTTTCTACAAAACTAAAATGGAGACAATATTTTGTATAGAAATAAAATTTTGACTAAATTTTCTATAAAAATAAAATTGTGGCAAAATTTTCTATGGAAATAAATTTTGAAAAATTTTCAATAGAAATAAAATTTCGACAAAATTTTCTATAGAAATAAAATATTGAGAAAATTAAATTCTATAAAAATTAAATTGTAGCAAAATTATCTAAGGAAATAAAATTTTGACTAAATTTTCTATGGAAATAAAATTTTGACTAAATTTTCTATGGAAATAAAATTTTGACAAAATTTTCTATAAAAATAAAATTGTGGCAAAATTTTCTATAGAAATAAAATTTTGACAAAATTTTCTACAGAAATAAAATTTTGACAAAATTTTCTATAGAAATAAAATTTTGACAAAATTTTCTATAGAAATAAAATTTTGACAAAATTTTCTATAGAAATAAAATTTTGACAAAATTTTCTATAGAAATAAAATTTTGACAAAATTTTCTACAAAACTAAAATGTAGACAATATTTTGTATAGAAATAAAATTTTGACTAAATTTTCTATAGAAATAAAATAATGAGAAAATTAAATTAATTGAATTGAATTAATAAATTGAATATTGAGAAAATAAAATTTTTACAAAATTTTCTATAGAAATAAAATTTTGACAAAATTTTCTATAGAAATAAAATTTTGACAAAATGTAAAGTTTTGACAAATTTTTTTAGTTTTGTTTAGTTTTGACAAAATTTTCTATAGAAATAACATTTTGACAAAATTGTCTATAGAAATAAAATTTTCTCTCGAAATACAATTTTCTATCGAAATAAAATGTTCACAACATTTTTTCTAGAGATATAACATTTTGACAAATTTTTCTATAGAAATACAATGTTGACAAAATTTTCTATAGAAATAAATTTTTGACATAATTTTTTACAGAAATAAAATTTTGATAAAATTTTTTATAGAAATAAAAAAATTTGGAAAACTTAAAGAAATAAAATTGTGACAAAATTTTTTTTAGTATTAAAATTTTGACTAAATTAGAACAACATTTAAAAATTGGAAAGAATTGTCGCTAATAGGAGAAATAATAATATATAATATTGCAAATACTGAAACAAACTTCCAAAATAAAATAATAAAACTATAGTTTCGAAGAAAAAGTCATTTTGTCAAAAACTTTAAAATACGATTTTTTAAAGTTGGTAGATTATTGGTAACATTTTCTTAAAATTTCGGTAAATAATTTTTGACACGAGTGGTAGCCGTAGTCAAGTCACCAAATTTTATGATATTTTTTCCAATTCTTATTATATATTTTCCAAGTGTGTTATGGCCAGTTATATTTCCAATTTAAAGTCTCAATTCCTGTCTGTTCATATCCATCAGAATATTGCAATTCCTATGGTTCTATATGTCCCATATAGTTTGCTCACAAGGGCATTGTTCGCTTTTTCATTTCCCAATAATGCTGTTCATAATGTAATTGGGTATAGTTACGTTATGCTGACTACCATAGACCTTGTGTCTGCATTGCCCAAGTCCTTTATAGCTGCTTGACTGACGATGAAGACGCTGATATCGCTTCTTAATAACGGCATCACATCAACAGCGACCAGCTCTCTTTTTGAAGGCTTCATAACCAAGCCACATACTCTGGTCCAGTCTGAAATATACTGTAAAGCCTCACTGAACACATCTCAGATTGTATCTAGGACTTTTCCCTATACCAATATTACTATGTCACCAATGGTAGGAAATACTGATTTTTTTTGCGTGTTAGGTATAGAATTCCAATTCCACAAGTCTTTCATTTATTTCAACTCCTTATGCATTAACTTCCGATTATGCCACTAGTACCCAAAAATCTTTTTATTAAAACAAAACCGAAACAATTTTGAATTTTGTTTTTAGCACATTAAATTTAAACCATATTATCAAGTCATGGCAATAACACTGGTGATATACAATCATGGTAAAATAAAAGCTTCTCCCAAAAAACCAAACCAAAAAAAAAAAAAAAACTAAAGAAGATATTTACAAAACTCATTCATTATGGTTTGCTCGACAATGTGATCTGGTTTTTGCCATCAGCAAACAGTAATTCCATGGTACTGGTAGCATATAGCCAATGACTAATGTCTTTCGGGGAACATCTTTATTATTGTTCACTACCACAAGTCCATAATAAATGATTCCATTTTCTAGTTGCAGATGCCAAAATGTTTTACCCTCATGCCAGGACGATGATGATGCTACATTGGAAGCAGCACCCAAGTCTGACAAATGGAAACGGTTAATGAGTTTCGAGATCTAGAGAAAATACCTGAAAAATGCAAAAGCGTGCTAAAAATTAATTTCATAAATTTTAAATTGAAAAAAAAAAAACTAAAGTCGGAATAATATCGGCTGATAATGAAGTTAGTATCACCTTCTTAAGAAATGCAGTTTATTTAAAACCCCAGATGTGTATGCCTAAATTGGCAATTTTACGATTAAAGTATAAAAACCGAACAACCAGCTGTTGTTGAAAATACCGGGTCTACCGGTGCGATAAGAAGATAAATCGCTCCGCCGAAAATCGACAATTGGTGTAAGAAGATAAACCGGTCCACCGGTTTTTATTCACCGGTTTTGATCACTATAGGCGTAAACTAAAAACACTTACCGAATTTCAACCAAATCGGATGAAATTAGCTCTTCCGAAATTCCATTATGGACTTCGTTTTATATGAGGGCTATATAAAATTTGCACGATTTCAACAGACGGACGGACATCGACTTCCGCCTACGGTGAATGATATAAAAAAGTCGATTAGGAAGATTAAATCACAAAAGTCGAAAAACTAATTTCGGTCATACAGTGGCCTGGGAAATAAAGTGTTTAAAGTTATGTCTGCTAAAGCTTTATAGTTCTCAAAGGACGACCTTTGGAAAGTCAAATACCGAAATGTCTAAAACTTAAGACCATTCATACGAGGGTGACCCGGTAAATACTGTACTTACAAATTGCTATTGAAATTTTAGCCAGATCGGGATTGTGTGTTTCTTAGCACCGCATGAGGGAAAGGTCACTCTGTAACAGCTTGCCCTATTCCACGGATTTTGTTGTTAGACGACTGATCTTGGTGTTGACTCCGAGCCAAAGAAGCAAAGAGTTGCACTAAGAGTGCATTTAAGACGGATTTATCTTTGAACTATGGATAGATACCAAAGTGAGCTAACGCGTATCACACAATTTACTAATGTAACAAAAATGAATATTTTTATACTCTCCACCATAACATAGGATGCGGTGTATATTAACTTTGTCATTCCGTTTGTAACACATCGAAATATTGCTCTCAGACCTCATAATGTATATATATTCTGGGTCGTGGTGAAATTCTGAGTCGATCTAAGCATGTCCGTCCGTCCGTCCGTCCGTCAATCTGTTGAAATCACTCTAACTTCCGAACGAAACAAGCTATCGACTTGAAATTTGACACAAGTAGTTGTTATAGATGTAGATCGGATGGTATTGCAAATGGGCCATATCGGTCCACTGTACGTATAGCCCCCATATAAACGTACCGTCAGATTTGGCTTGCGGAGCCTCTAACAGAAGCATATTTCATCCGATCCGGCTGGAATTTGGTACATGGTGTTGGTATATGGTCTCTAACAAAGGTGCCAGAATTGGTTCATATCGGTCCATAATTATATATAGCCCCCATATAACCTTTCTCCAGATTTGACCTCCCGAGCCTCTTGGAGGAGCAAAATTCATCCGATCAGGTTCAAATTTGGTACGTGGTATTAGTATATGGCCGCTAACAACCATACCAAGATTGGTCCATATCGGCCTATAGTTATATATAGCCGATCTCCAATCACACAAAAATTGTCCATATCGGTTCATAATCATGGTTACCATTGGGGCCAAACATAACCCTCTAATGCCCCAATTTTTTTGCGCGCTGATTAAATTTTCAATGTTAACGACAAGAAAGCAAGAAAATTAAACAAGAACAAGTATATACGGCCGTAAGTTCGGCCAGGCCGAATCTTATGTACCCTCCACCATGGATTGCGTAGAAACTTCTCCGAAAGACTGTCATTCACAATCGAAATACTTGGATTGTGGTATCTTAAAAATTCTTAACATCCTTTTCTACATTGTGAGTTAGTCCATACGTGGTATATATTAGACAAAAAAGTTATGTATAGGTAAGTCTACAAATAATTACGAATCGATATGGACTTTTTGCACGGTACGTAGAGAGTCAGAATTGAAATATGGGGGTCGCTTATATGGGGGCTATATACAATTATGAACTTGATATGGACCAATTTTTGTGTGATTGGAAATCGATCTATCTGAGGGACATATATAACTATAGACCGATATGGACCTAGTTAGGCATGGTTGTTAACGACCATATACTAGCACAATGTACCAAATTTCAACTCACTCGTATGAAATTTGCTCCTCCAAGAGGCTCCAAAACCAAATTTCGGGATCGGTTTATATGGGGCTATATATGATTATGGACTGATATGGACCACTTTTGGCATGGTTGTTAAATATCATATACGATCACCACGTACCAAATTTCAAGCAGATCGGATGAATTTTGCTTCTCCAAAAGGCACCGTCGGTCAAATCTGGGGATCGGTTTATATGGGAGCTATATATAATTATGGGCTGATAGGAACCAATTCCTGCATGGTTGTTGGATACCATATACTAACATCACGTACCAAATTTCAACCGAATGGAAAGAATTTTGCCCTACCAAGGGGCTCTGGAGGTCAAGTCTGGGAATCTGTTTTATGGGACCTATATATAATTATGGACCGATGTGGACCAATTTTTGCATGGTCGTTAGAGACCATATACTAACACCATGTACCAAATTTCAGCAGGATTGGATAAAATTTGCTTCTCTTATAGGCCTCGCAAGCCAAATCGGCGGATCGGTTTATATGGGGGCTATATATAATTACGGACCGATGTGGACCAATTTTTGCATGGTTGTTAGAGACCATATACTAACACCATGTACCAAATTTCAGCCGGATCGGATAAAATTTGCTTCTCTTAGAGGCCTCGCAAGCCAAATCGGGGGATCGGTTTATATGGGGGCTATATATAATTATGGACCAATGTGGACCAATTTTTTCATGGTTGTTAGAGACCATATACTAACACCATGTACCAAATTTCAGCCGGATCGGATAAAATTTGCTTCTCTTAGAGGCCTCGCAAGCCAAATCGGGGGATCGGTTTATATGGGGGCTATATATAATTATGGACCAATGTGGACCAATTTTTTCATGGTTGTTAGAGACCATATACTAACACCAAGTACCAAATTTCAGCCGGATCGGATGAAATTTGCTTCTCTTAGAGGCCTCGCAAGCCAAATCGGGGGATCGGTTTATATGGGGGCTATATATAATTATGGACCGATGTGGACCAATTTTTGCATGGTTATTAGATACCATATACTAACACCATGTACCAAATTTCAGCCGGATCGGATGAAATTTGCTTCTCTTAGAGGCCTCGAAAGCCAAATTTGGGGGTCCGTTTAAATGGGGGCTATACATAAAAGTGGACCGATATGGCCCATTTGCAATACCATCCGACCTACATCAATAACAACTACTTGTGCCAAGTTTCAAGTCGATAGCTTGTTTCGTTCGGAAGTTAGCGTGATTTCAACAGACGGACGGACGGACATGCTCAGATCGACTCAGAATTTCACCACGACCCAGAATATATATACTTTATGGGGTCTTAGAGCAATATTTCGATGTGTTACAAACGGAATGACAAAGTTAATATACCCCCCATCCTATGGTGGAGGGTATAAAAATTTATACGGTAAAATTCAGTAAATGCTGCAAAGCCTCTTGAATAAGTTTAACTAACTTTTCATTTTATTTTACCCATTTTTGTTGTCATAAGGTGTGTTTTATTAAAAGCTTCCTTATTAAATGAAGACCGCCTAAAGGCGGGTTTGGGCATTAGAGGGTTAATCTATCAAATTTTATTTCTATAGAAAATATTGTTAAAATTTTATTTCTATAGACAATTTTGTTAAAATTTCATTTCTATAGAAGATTTTGTCAAAACTTTATTTCTATAGAAAATTTTGTCTAAGTTTTATTTCTATAGGCAATTTTGTGAAAATTTTATTTCTATAGAAAATTTTGTCAAACTGAATTATATAACAGTTTGGCTGATAAGTCCCCGGTCTGACACATAGATGACGTCGCTAGTATTAAATGAATATTATTTTTATATAGTACTAACCTTCGAATGATTCGTGTTAAAATTTGACGTCTGTAAGTCTATTAGTTTGTGAGATAGAACGTCTTTTGTAAAGCAACTTTTGTTATTGTGAAAAAATGGAAAAAAAGGAATTTCGTGTTTTGATAAAATACTGTTTTCTGAAGGGGAAAATTACGGTGGAAGCAAAAATTTGGCTTGATAATGAGTTTCCGGTCTCTGCCTCAGGGAAATCAACAATAATTGATTGGTATGCAAAATTCAAGCGTGGTGAAATGAGCACAGAGGACGGTGAACGCAGTGGATGCCCGAAAGAGGTGGTTACCGACGAAAACATCAAAAAATCCACAAAATGGTTTTGAATGACCGTAAAATGAAGTTGATCGAGATAGCAGAGGCCTTAAAGATATCAAAGGAACGTGTTGGTCATATCATTAATCAATATTTGGATATACGGAAACTCTGTGCAAAATGGGTGCCGCGCGAGCTCACATTTGAGCAAAAACAACAAGGTGTTGATGATTCTGAGCGGTGTTTGCAGCTGTTAACTCGTAATGCGCTTTACAGACTATCAGTTATTCCGGACGGAATGTCGGTGTTTGTAAAGAATCTTATAGTGTGTCGGATCGGTACGACTTGTCTGCGATGACTCAAAAATCGGTAAATGTGTTATCGATCCCATAAACATGCAGCAGTATCGATTATGCCTTCGGACTTAACTTATAATGTACACAATATATGGGATATGTTCGACGCGAGCACTGTCGTCCGGAATAACTGATAGTCTGTAAAGCGCATAATACACCCGAGTTTTTCCGTCGATATGTGACAATGGATGAAACATGGCTCCATCACTACACTACAGTCCAATCGACTATCGGCTGAGTGGACAGCGACCGGTGAACCGTCTCCGAAGCGTGAAAAGACTCAAAAGTCCGCTGGCAAAGTATTGGCCTCTGTTTTTTGGGATGCGCATGGAATAATTTTTATCGATTATCTTGAGAAGGGAAAAACCATCAACAGTGACTATTATATGGCGTTATTGGAGCGTTTGAAGGTCAAAATCGCATCAAACCGGTCCCATATGAAGAAGAAAAAAGTGTTGTTCCACCAAGACAACGCACCGTGCCACAAGTCATTGAGAAAGATGGCAAAAATTCATGAATTTGGCTTCCAATTGCTTCCCCACCCACCGTATTCTCCAGATCTGGCCCCCAGTGACTTTTTCTTGTTTTCAGACCTCAAAAGGATGCTTGCAGGGAAAAAAATTTGGCTGCAATGAAGAGGTGATCGCCGAAACTGAGGCCTATTTTGAGGCAAAACCGAAGGAGTACTACCAAAATGGTATCAAAAAATTGGAAGGTCGTTATAATCGTTGTATCGCTCTTGAAGGGAACTATGTTGAATAATAAAAACGAATTTTGACAAAAAATGTGTTTTTCTTTATTAGACCGGGGACTTATCAGCCAACCTCTTACGTATGTTATTTAATCGATCTTTTTTGATTTAATATATACCACGTATGGACTTACATACAATTTAGAAGACGGTGTTTCGAGGTTATAAGGTACCTTGCCAACGGCAAGCGTTACCGCAACTTAAGTAATTCGATTGTGGATGGCAGTGTTTAGAAGAAGTTTCTACGCAATCCGTGGTGGAGGGTACATAAGCTTCGGCCTGGCCGAACTTACGGCCGTATATACTTGTTTTCGTACGCAAGAATACATATTTAATTTTTGGTTTTCGAGAATCATCACTTTTTCAATGTTATGGTCCAGTCGATTAAATCAAAAGTGAAAATGAGGCATAATTTTGCTTTGGGGTCATTATTATGTGGCTCAAATTCATTAGGGCCCTATTTTATCAGGATTTTGGGGCTCATTTTCGTACCGCCATGAACAATAATTTTTTGTGCTAACTACAATATTCTTTTCAGTGTGTATAACGTGTTGAGTCCAACATAAACTCTTGGAATTCTAGTGTATTTTTTAAACTCTACTAATTACAAAATTTTTCCATTAATTATGGAATTCAAAATCACTTAATTTCAGTTGGGAAGAATTTAGATAAATTTCCAAAAATATTTAGATACTAAATACTTAACATTGTGCCTAAATTCATTTGATGTAAATTTAATTAGCAATACCACATTTCACAAACTTAAACAATAGCAACAACAACAACCAAAAACAAAAAAACTAAGAGTAAAAATACCAAGAATTTGGATATTGCTTTTCATCATCTCATTGGCATGGCTTCAAAATCGAAACTGTCACTATCACTCTTAGGAATTTTAATGAAATCGAAATTTCCGCCACAACAAAGTTTGGGGCATAGCAAGTGGATTTAAATTAAAATTTCCATCTACTCCCCACCTGGGTTTGCCCAACCCCAGTTGCAAAAGCACCAGGTGATCTAATTTAAAACTTATATTAAAAGTTTTATTAATCAACGAGTACCATTATTATGCACGTATACATCTATGTGTGTATGAATGTAGGATATCCTGTTAGGAGTTTCCTGTACTGAAACAGAATCACGGTCACCCCTTTGGGTTTGGCGTGGTCGATGAATGGCGCTTCCGCTTTTCCAGCCAAAAAGGAAATGAGATTCATCTCTGCCAGTCATTCATTCGTTTTTGTTTTTTTGCCCACTCACTCACTCACAGAGTCAGTCAACTTGACTAGACAGCCAGGTAAACTTTTCGACTCTGAACTGAGTTATTAATGTCAACAATAAGTTAATGTTTATATTTAATACAATTAAAAAACTGGCTTTAGTTCTATATATAGGAAAATAGAAAAAACAAAAAATGCAAAAATTGTTGAGGAAGTAAAGTAATATAAATAACATTCTCTTGTCAGTCAAGAACAGAACTTTCCCTTACATTACTGGGAAATTTATTACAGTGAAAGTCATTATAAAAAAATAATTAAATCGACACTGAGGGAAATCTCGCCTTATAAAATATTCTTAGTGGAAGAAAAAAAAGAAGAATTTGGTAAATAAAATAAATCTGATTCAGTAACAGAGATAGGTTATATCCTCCGGTTTTCATGAAATCAGAGAAGTTTTTTTTATGATATCCAGATAAAAAAATTATAACTGCACTGAAATATATATTGGAGTAAGACCAAATAAGATATAACTCTGACACGAGAAGCCAGATTTATTACCAGAAACCAAATAATAAAACTGCAACATAGATTTTTATCATAAAAATTTGTTCGCAGACAGACGGATGGATGGACCGACAGACATGGCTAGATCGGCTCCGAGTCTGGCTCTTAGCACTCTGGCGCCTTATCTCAACTGCTTCTGGGTGTTGCAAACCTATGCACTAACTTCCCAGCAAAAAAATTTGGAAGTTCTTCCAAAGGCACAACTTTAAAAGCACTTCCAGAAAATGTACTCTCACTGATGTTCTTTATTTTAACTACTCAGTATGTTCTTTTCATTCAATTTTTTATAACATTCTTTTTTCATATTTTTAATGGGTAACTTTTACTTTTTTTTTTCAAATAGGTTAAAAACAGAGTAAGAATTCATAAAATGGTACAAATCATTTAAATTTTGTCGAAAAAAAAATGCTAAATCCAATCTGAAAAAATTGTGAATTTTTTGAGGTCAAACGTTTCCGACAAGCGTTAGAATCCATTAAAAATTATAAAAAATTATAAAAATTATTTATTTGACAAAATATCACAGAATTTGTTAATTTACATCCAAAACATTGAATTCGGATCACACCTAAAAATGAATCAAATACAGTGCAACGGCTATTGAAATGGAGGACTTCTGTCCTATGTCAAGCCCATGTTAAATTCATCGCTTCTGCGTCAATTTTGCACCACTTCCGGGTCCAAAAAGAAGATTTTCATTACTTTTTTGGCGACACTTTTTTTGCTGGGTTATGATACCCGGTTCCACAGTTTGGAGCAGGATATATAAAAATCTTTGTACTCACTATTCGTTGTGATAGCCTAAAGGAAACAAAATACTGGTCAATGCAAATTTGTTTGAACATCGAATAGATAACCGGAAGAAGATACCGGCGAACGAACACAAAATTAGCGCATATATGAACAGAAGTAAATTCTAGCGAAAAAATTTTCGAAATAAAAACGAATGTATTTATCTCGAGATAATATCACGGAAGATTTTAGGCAATCTACTTACTTGTGCAATATATGAAAATCTCTCTCTGTCTTCAATGAATTCAAGATCTGGTGGAATTTAAGAAGATGATAATGAAGATACCACAAAAAACGGCCAGCAGAACGAGGACCATTTAACTGCCAGAAGAAATATCTTATGTTTCTATTTTGGCGCTGTGCGTTCGTTACATATTGTTACAATAAGTACCACAAGCCGTTGGCAGTTTCTCCATTTTTTGCGCCAACCAAAACCATTATTGGATAAGAAGATTAAAAAAACTTATAACATTAAGTTATTGAAAAGAAAATGTCAAATCTACACAAGCCTGACTTGCTGGCTAATTCAAATTTCCATAGCCGTTAGTGTAAATCTGGCGAAGGGATAAGTCGGGCGGGGCCGACTATATCATACCCTAAACCATCCCTACTGGATTCGTAGACATTGTTTGTGGGGTATCAACATGTTTATGGGAGTCTTGCCACAACCTGAGCAGAGATGTTTGCAGCTATAGTTGATTTTGCACCTACAGAGTTAGTACACTAATAGAACAAATTACGTTCCACAGTCATGAACGGACGGTGACAAAATGAAACGGAAACGTTCACAAAAAATCAAAACGAAATGTTCACAATTTCGTCCACGGGCGTTCACAATTTCATGAACGGCATTCGTTTTTCTTTGGCCATGAAAAGTCTTAAAATAATCGTTAGATCTTATTATGGCAACATCATCGGTGGTACAATGTGCTAAGGCGACTGTATGTACTGTACGCGTATGGTGCAGAAAACACAGGTTCGAGTCACGCTAGCGGAAATCTTTTTTTAATTTTGTATATAAAGTCGTAACCATAACGTTTTCAGATCATGAACGCTGTTTGTTGTTTTGACAACGCATGGTGTCATTTTATCGTTGTCAGATTGACACCACATGTGTGTTGATTCACTTTCATGAACGAATTGTTTTGAAATGAGCACGCCGTGCATGATTTTTTCTATGAGTGTATGCTACTAATATTGTGTCCATTATCAAAAAAACAGGAAATCGCACAATTAGTTGTGGGTAATAAATCCAAATTGGTAAAAATCGGTCAATATTATTTTGTAAGAGCTACATATAAGTCCAAATACGATCGACTAGTACATTAAAATTTGAAATTTGAGTAACATTGGTTAATAAATCAGAGTATTATGGTCAAATTTCGGAAAATCGAGCGATGCATATATATGGGAGCTATATCAAAATCAGAACCAATTTGTATAATATTTTGCAGGTATTATTGATACAAAATTTGAGTACGATCAGTTAATAAATGATACTCTATGGTCAAAAATAAGATTATTAGGGCGAAATTTGGTAAAAATCGGGCGATACATATACATGGGAGATATATCTAAATCTACACCGATTTCGATGAAATTTTGCGCATACAGTTAGTGCTATAGAAGATTACATTTAGCTAAATTTGAGTACAATCGGTTGATAAATAAGAGTTTTACGGCCAAATTTGGCAAAATCGGGCGTTACATATATATGGAGGCTATAGCTGAATCTGAACCGATTTCGATGATTTTTTGCACATATTGTTATCACTATAAAATATTAGACTGAGCCAAGTTTGAGTAAGATTAGTTAATAAATAAGGGTTTTATGACCATATTTGGCAAAATCGGGCGTTACATATATATGGAGGCTATAGTTAAATCTTTACCGATTTCGATAAAATTTTGCACACTTAAAGGGTAATGAAAAATATTACTTTGTGCCAAATTTGACGACTATCGGTGAGTAATAAAGCGCAACGTAACCCCATTTTTCGGAATCGGGCGATACATATATATGGGAGCTAAATCTAAATTTGATCCGATTTCTTCCAAATTCAATAGCGTTTGTCCTTGTACCTAGAAAACACTTTGTACCAAATTTCATCAAAATCGGTTAATAATTGCGACCGGAATCCTGCGAACAACAAGTACATGGACAGACGGACGGACACCAAGCGCTAGATCGACTCAGGAGGTGATTCTGAGTCTATCGGTATATATTTTATGGGGTCTAAAATCAATATTTCTGGTAGGCACATTTTTTTGCGGATCAAACTTATTATACCCTAACCAGTATGTGGTTTAGGGTATAACAATTATTTCTATAGAAAATTAAGTCAAAATTTTATTTCTATTAAAATGTTGTCATAATTTGATTTCTATAAAAAAAAAAAATTGTCAAAATTCTATTTCAACAGAAAATTTTGTCAAAATTTTATTTCTATAGAAAATTTTTTCAAAATTTTATTTCTATTGAAAATTTTGTCATTTATTATATAATTATAATAATTTATATAATTTTATTTTTATAGAAAATATTATAAAAATTTTGTTTCTATAGAAAATTTTATAAAAATTATTTTTATAGAAAATCTTATAAAAATTTTATTTCTATAGAAAATTTTGTCAAAATATTTAGAATTTGATGCACATCTTAGTGGGAGAGGAATGACAATATAATCGGTCTTATATTAATATACGGTCTTATATTAATAAATTAATACGAGAATCATCATGCTGTTATTCTGCTTTCCAGTATTTCCAATGGAGCGATCTCCAGGTTTCCATGTATCTACCTGAGACAGGTCGATGCCCTGAATAAATTATTTTAGTTTCCACTTGATATAGGACATGATAAATCTTTCTGATCTTTCGGGATTTTTATATTTCTAATAGCGCAATTGCACAGATGGACGGATGACCTTTTAAAAAGACTGACAATTTATTACATATCGATGTCTCCATTCCAAAGTACGCTAAGTCTAAAAAGTGAATTTTACAGGAAAAAAAGTTCAAAGTTTTGTTTTTGGAATTTCTCAAAAACCGTATAAGATATAAATTCATTTTATTGTACATACCATACGTCGCCAAAAAAGTAATGAAAATGTTCTTTTTGGATCCGGAAGTGGTGCAAAATTGACGCAGAAGCGATGAATTTAACATGGGCTTGTCATAGGACGGAAGTCCTCCATTTCAACAACCGTTGCTCTGAATTTGCATCACTTCTTTAGGTGTGATCCGAATTCAATGTTGTGGATGTAAATTAAACAAGTAAGTAAAGTAGAAAGTCGGGCGGGGCCGACTATATCATACCCTAAACCACCATTATAGAATTAGTAATCATAAGCATTTGTGGGGTAACATATAGGTCTGGGAGATAAACCGCAGTTGCATATTTAAGAAAATTAAGGGGTACATGTCTATGGGTGCTTTGTGTCAATCTGACTATAGCTCATAGTCAATGTTGCCAGGGAAAATGTTCGGTTTGTGAGAATTTTTTCTATAGAAATAAAATTTTGACAATAAATTCTATAGAAATAAAATTTTGAGAAAAAATTATTAAAAAAGAGAAAATCGTTAAATTAGTGTGGGTAATAAATACAAATTTGTAAAAATCGAGCAATATTCTTATGTAAGAGCTACAAGTACGTATAAGTACGATCGGCTAGTACATCAAAATTTGAAATTTGAGTAACATTGGTTAATAAATAAGAGTACTATGGCCAAGTTTGGGAAAATCGAGCGATGCATATATATGGAAGCTATATCTAAATCTGAACCAATTTGCATAATATTTTGCGGGTTTGATTAATACCACAAAAGGTTACCTTGTGCAAGATTTGAGTAATATCAGTTACGAAATGAGGCCTGTATGGTCAAACATAAGGTTATTAGGGGCGAATTTTTCAAAATCGGGCGATACATACATGAGAGCTATATCTAAATTTGAACCGATTTCTATGAAATTTTGCACATATAGTTAGTACTATAGAGGACTGGATCTAGCCAACGTTTAGTAAGATCGGTTAATAAATAAGGGTTCTATGGCCAAATTTGGGAAAATCGGGCTATACATATATATGGGAGCTATATCTAAATCTGAACCGATTTCGATGATTTTTTGCACATATAGTTAGTGCTATAGAAGACTACATTTAGCCAAATTTGGGTAAGATCGGTTGATAAATAGGGGTTTTATGGCCAAATTTAGAAAAATCGGGCGGTACATATATATGGGTGCTATAGCTAAATCTGCACCGATTTCGATAATTCTTTGCGCATATAGTAAGTGCTATAGAAGATTATATTTAGCCAACTTTGAGTAAGATCGGTTGATAAATAAAGGTTTTGTGGCCAAATTTGGGAAAATCGGGCGATACATATATATGACACCTATATCTAAATCTGAACCGATTTGGATGAAATTTTGCAGAGTTGAAGGGCGATGGAAAAGATTACCTTTTGCCAAATTTGGTGACGATCCGTTTGAAAAAACGCGCAACGTGACCCCATTTGTCGAAATCGGGCGATACATATATATGGGAGCTATATCTAAATTTGATCCGATTTCTTCCAAATTCAATAGCGTTCGTCCTTGTGCCCAGAAAACTCCCTGTACCAAATTTCATCAAAATCGGTTAATAATTGCGACCGGAATCCTGTGAATTACAAATACATGGAAGGACGGACGGACGGACACCAACCGCTAGATCGACTCAGGAGGTGATTCTGAGTCGATCGGTATATATTTTATGGGGTCTAAAATCAATATTTCTGGTAGGCACATTTTTTGGCCGATCAAACTTATTATACCCTGACCACTATGTGGTTTAGGGTATAAAAATTCTGTGATATTTTGTCAAATAAATAATTTTTATAATTTTTAATGGATTCTAACGCTTGTCGGAAACGTTTGACCTAAAACATTTTCAAAAATTCACAATTTTTTCAGATTGGATTTAGCATTTAAATGATTTGTACCATTTTATGAATTCTTACTCTGTTTTTAACCTATTTGAAACAAAGTTAAAATTATCCATTAAAAGTATGAAAAAACCAAGTTATAAAAATTTAAAGAACTTCGTGGATAGTTAAAATAAAGAATATCATTGGGAGTGCATCTTCTGGAAGTGCTTTTATAGTTGTACCTTTGGAAGAACTTCCAAATTTGTTTGCTGGGTTTCGATATAAGTGCCCAGTAAATTCGAATTTTTGACAGGATGCAATTCATATTAAGCCGAATAAGAAACAAAGAATTCCATCAAAAAATGCTAAGCCGACTTAGCGTACTCTGGAATGAGGACATCGATAGGAAGTTAATCTTTAAAATAGAATTTCGTTATTTGTAGAATATTCAGAAGTTAAAATGCCACTTTAAAATCAATTCATAGAAATGTTTTTCATTCGTTTCATTCGGCCATAAAAAAATTTGCAATATCAAACCAAAAGTTGACATTATTCGTTATTTCGTTGAGTGTACCACAAAGTTCTTTGTCATTTATCCGACAACTCCATGAGTACTATAGTTGAGCTTTAGGCATTGGACTAAGGTGCAAACCAGAATCACCGATGCTACACGCAGAGAAGAAACATGATTGCCACAATCATATTCGAAGAGCAAAATAATATGATAGCTGCTATTTTTGCGGCGACCATGTAACATTTTAACCTGCAACCATGTTGGCTCAGTGAACATGGTTCTAAGAAAAATACAATTGTCCTCATCTAAAATGTTATTATATTGATAAAAAGAATTTTGTTTCCATTAAAAGACAATGGTCACGATCTAAAATGTTATGTTATTCGTCAAAAATGTTTTTCTTCTAGTTAAAAGAACATGGTCACAACCTAAAATGTTTTGATTTTTATGAAAAAACTTTTTTCGTCGTCGAAAAAAGGACGCCACTTGAGAAAAGAAAACACAAAATCAACTTTATTTATTTGTTTTTATTTATTTATAAACTAATTCATTGTTTATTTGTATTTATAATGTCGTGCAAGCAAACTTCACATATTTTTACACACTCTAGTTTGGTTCAATTTCAACAATAAGTAATCATTCCATATTTACTTCGTGACCATCAAATGTACAAACGCAGACATCATGTAACTGCAAATAAAAATAAATTATACCATATATCAAAATGCAGAACAAAAACCAGGTATATTTTTTTCAATTACACTTTCCTTTTTTGTATTCACATAAAACCACGTGCCATTTCTGAATAAATAAATTAACACAAATAAATTAACAATAATTCCGTATTCTCCGTCCATTCCAAGAAACAATCAACACACGACTGACGCGCAAAATGAAAATCGTGTGTACCTGCTCAATGTTTTTATAAAATTCTTGTCGCTGCAAAAAAAATAAAAAATTAAATGGTCACGAAAACAATGTACATGGTCTTTATGGCCATGTAATGGTTGTAGACATGTCTATACGTAAACTATAAAAATATTTTTTTCTCTGCAAAAAAGTAAAAAAATTGAATGGTCAGATACATGATTTTCCTGACCATATAATGGTCTCAAATTCTATCATTTAAATAATAGAACATGTTTGCGGCATTTGAGAACCATTTAAATGCTTATTGCCAACATATATTTTTCTCCGCTCGAAAATTATTTTTACAAAGACAAAATACATGGTTTTCGCGACAATTACATACTCTAAATAAGCATTAAATGGATGCGGCAACCATGTCCAAACATGTTTTTTCTGTGCGTGTAGAGTCACAAAACACTCTTGGCAAATATTTTAACACCTCACTACGATTTAAACGAAAAAGAAAAAACCTTCATCACAGTCATCATAGCTATCATGTTTATCCTTCCCTCATTGTCCATCTCCTAGTGACTGATAATAGTCCGGTAAGCTAGCCATGAAAGCTCTTTTACCCGTTTTGCTAAAATGAAAATAAGAACTGAAAATAATGCAAAAATTCCTTAGTGACACCGAAAACAGGCTAAAGAGCTTCTGGCCAAATTGAGAAAAAACACAGAAAATACCAAACCAGCACTAATAATGAGAGTGTTTACAATTTGCAACTACGGACAATGAGGCAAGACAGACAGGTGAACTGGGTGGCAGATTGTCAGTCACAGGGCGCGCAATTGGTTCAACTGCGTCTATGTCAGTGACACAAGGAAGGCAGGAATGATGGCTGGCTATTTTACTGGTTCGTTTTTCCTAGTCTCCTTTTTTTTGGTGAATATCCTTTGATTTCATCCTCTTCTAGCCCATTCATACGCCCTACAGATACAGAGAATGCAGCTAGCCAACAGCTCGGGATATTCAAGAGGTGACGTTGATCTCAATGAGCTTGCTTCAAGGATATAAAAATGATGTTGTATATCCTGTTCCGAATTCCTTCCTTAGCTCCTTCCTTTACTTTGTCACAACAGGCATGCCATCATGGCTGCCTATCATCCTCATGGCAATTGTTGTTCAAATGAAACAATATGGCTCAAGTTCACAGCCACTCATCACAGCAATTTCGTCATTAATTTGTTAATAAAAGTAGAAAAGAAAGTGCTAAAAATATATTTCCATACTGATGCTGAACAAACACAGTGGATACGAAAGAACAAATTGGTAAAAGCAAAGAATTTCAAAATTTTATAAAATTAAATACGAAAGAACTAAGGTTGGGAGGGAACTACACAGTCGGTTCAAATTTGAACTCAGTAACAACATTTTTTTTAAAACTTCAAGACACAATTTAATTTCATTCAAGTACTACCATGATTTTTATCCACGAACGAAGAGACATTGCTACAAAGACTACGAAATTGATTGTAATCGAAAATATTTTTTGGATTTGTTTTCTTCTAAACGGTCAACTATTTGGGAGAAAAACCACTGTCCCTCACCATTAACAAACTTTTCATTGTGCAAAAATGACGAGAATACCGGACGTAATCAAGTACAGGTTAAATAGGGACTGACAATCGCACACAAAAATCCTTTTAAAAGATGAATACTCGGTAATAAAAAAAAAAAAAAACACAAAAAACTTAAAAGCAAACTTGGAATTAAAATGAAAGTGGCCATGATACTTGGAAGTTTTTCAGGGGATCCATGACAAGGATGAGATGGCCATAGATGAAGATGACGACGTTACTAGTTGTGGTGGTGGTGGTGGTTGATATCGCCAAATATTAAACCAACAATGACTAGGTCCTTGCTTGAGGTGGTCATGAAAGAGCATCAAGGATCCAAGCAACCAAACCTCCATTAATAACATTGCCAAGGAACACAATGACCGGAAACAGAGTGTGAGCAACAGCATCAATAATAATAGTAACGATAATGGTCATTATCACCAACGTCAAGTAGAGGATAATTACAATAAACAGAAATAGCATAGAAATGATGAAAATCACCATTTTCCATTCGTGAACAAAAGTTTCCATTTTTTTATTCTCTCTTCGCAAACCACAAATGGAGAAAACCTGAAGTAAACCTGACTGGATGATAATTCATGACATAGTAAAAAGGTGAATTATGTCAAGGTCTTTTTCTTTTGGGGGTACTTATCTGTATGGCTATCATAGGACCCTCCCCGACGAAGAGCAAAACTCGATGTCATAATAAGCTACGATAATCAGACTTGAACTATAAATTGTGCAAATTTGAAGGATTTCCATGACAATGATAATGTCGACATTCGCAAGTGCTTTAAGTACAATGACAATTGTAACGATAATGGAAATATCCAACAAAAACTTGGACTGTGACACGATTTTTCTAAAACATTTTAAAGGCGGCCTTAACATTTCGAGATTTCTAAAATAATAGATCCGATATCCAAATATGGTGTCCATCACCCAATCCAGTCCATTCTGATTTGTTAGATTAGGTTAGGTTAGGTGGCTACCCGATACTTCAGGCTCATTTAGATTATTCAGTCAATTGTAATAGCACAGTGGTTAACTTCTATCTTATCACTGAGTGCTGCCAGATTCTATGTTTAGCTCAATGACAACAGACCTCCTTTTTATAGCCGAGTCCCAACGGCGTTCCAGATTGCGGTGAAATCGCTTAGGGAAGCTTTAAAACACTCCGAAATGTCACCAGCATTACTGAGAGGGGATAATCCAACGCTGAAAAAATGTTTTGGTGCTTTGGTTAACTTCTCTCTTATCACTGAGTGCTGCCAGATTCTATGTTTAGTTTAATGACAAGGGACCTACTTTTTATAGCCGAGTCCAAGCTGTGATTGCGGTGAAACCACTTAGAGTAGCTTTAAAACATTCCGAAATGTCTCCAGCATTACTGAGTGGGCACAAACCAACGCTGAAGAACTTTTTGGTGTTCGGTAGAAACTGGGGTTGAACCCACAAAGGACATGCTAACCATTGCATAACTGTGCTTCACATTCTGATTTGTTTACTTGTTCTAAGGCCAATAAAAACAAGTATATACGGTCGTAAGTTCAGCCAGGCCGAAGCTTATGTACCCTCCACCATGGATTGCATAGAAACTTCTACCGAAGACTGTCATCCACAATCGAATTACTTGGGTTGCGGTAACACTTGCCGATGGCAAGGTATCTTAAAACTTCCTACCACCGTCTTCCAACTTACAAGGTAGTCCATACGTAGTATATATTAAACTAAAAAAGCCGATTAAATACGTATATAATTAAGTTTAAAGTTTCCATAGAAATAAAATTTTGACAAAATAAAATTTTGACAACATTTTCTATAGAAGTAAAATTTGGAAAAAATTTTCTATAGAAATAAAATTTGGAAAAAAATTTCTATAGAAATAAAATTTGAAAAAAATTTTCTATAGAAATAAAATTTGGAAAAAATTTTCTATAGAAATAAAATTTGGAAAAAATTTTCTATAGAAATAAAATTTGGAAAAAATTTTCTATAGAAATAAAATTTTGACAAAATTTTCTATAGACATAACATTTTGACAATGTTTTCCATAAAAATAAAATTTTGGTAGATTATTTTTGGCTCGAGTGGCAACCATGAATATGAACCAATTTTTGTGTGATTGGGGATCGGCTATATATAACTATAGACCGATATGGACCAATTTGGTATGGATATTAGCGGCCTTATACTAACACCACATTGCAAATTTCAACCGGATCGGATGAATTTTGCTCCTCCAAGAGGCTCCGGAGATCAAATCTGGGGGACGGTTTATATGGGGGCTATATATAATAATGGACCGATATGGACCAATTTTTGCATGGTCATTAGAGAATATATACCAATACCATGTACCAAATTTCAGCCGGATCGGATGAAATTTGCTTCTCCTAGAGGCTCCGCAAGCCAAATAGGGGGATCGGCTTATATGGGGGCTATATATAACTATTGACCGATGTGGACCATTTTTTGCATAGTTGCTAGAGACCACATACTTACACCATGTGCCAAATTTCAGCCGGATCGGATGAAATGTGGTTCTCTTAGAGGCTCCGCAAGCTAAATCGGGGGATCGGTTTATATGGGGGCTATATGTAATTATGGACCGATATGGACCAATTTCTGAATGGTTGTTAGAGACCATATACTAACACCATGTACCAAATTTCAGCCGGATCGGATGAAATTTGCTTCTCTTAGAGCGATCGCAAGCCAAATTTGGGGGTCCGTTTATATGGGGGCTATACGTAAAAGTGGACCGATATGGACCAATTTTTGCATGACTATTAGAGACCATATGCTAACACCATGTACCAAATTTCAGCCGGATCGGATGAAACGTGCTTCTCTTATAGCGATCGCGAGCCAAATTTGGGGGTCCGTTTATATGGGGCTATACGTTAAAGTGGACCGATATGGCCCATTTGCAATACCATCCAACCTACGTCAATAACAACTACTTGTGCTAAGTTTCAAGTCGATAGCTTGTTTCGTTCGAGAGTTAGCGTGATTTCAACAGACGGACGGACGGACGGAGCATGTCCGTCCGTCCGTCCGACTCAGATCGACTCAGAATTTCACCACGACCCAGAATATATATACTTTATGGGGTCTTAGAGCAATATTTCGATGTGTTACAAACGGAATGACAAAGTTAATATACCCCCATCCTATGGTGGAGGGTATAAAAATCCTAATATCGATTTTATTTTCTATTGACATATAATGAATTACATGTTCCAAATAAAATCCTTTTCCGCATTTGTCAGGACAAAAGTAATTGGATATGCAATTTTGATTATCCTGTCCGTTTGTATGTCTGTCTGTCTGTCCTTTTTGTTTCTTCTCATTTCTTCATTTTGTGTTTTTCTGTTTTGTTTGGTCTTCACATATCACAGGGATAATTGCACATCACTTTCAGAGCTGCTGCAAATGTTCACATTCCCGTAAAAATGTGAATCGGTGCAGAGCAATTGGGTCAAACGAAAGCCAAACATCTGTCAATCACAAAGACAGCTATGACTTTTGCTAACCAGCTATTGACGAGCAAACAAACTAAAACTCGTAAAACAAGGGGAAAATAACTGAATTTCTGGGGTCATTTTCAATATCATGATGGATGCATAGATTTCTATGTGTGAGTGTAGGTGTGTGGGAAAAAGTGAACTTTTTATACCCTACACCACTACTGTGGTACAGGGTATAATAAGTTTGTGCATTTGTATGTAACGCAAAGAAGGAAAAGTCTGAGACCCATCGTTTAGTATACCGATCGTCTTAGAATGAAATTCTGAGTCGATTTAGCGATGTCCGTCTGTCTGTCTGTCTGTCTGTTGGTGTATTTCTGTGTGCAAAGTACAGCTCGCAGTTTTAGTCCGATTGTCATAAAATTTGGTATAGGGTCCTGTTTCGGCTCAAAGACGATCTCTATTGATTTTGGAAAAAATCGGTTCAGATTTAGATATAGTTGTCATATATATTTTTCACCGATCTGGTCATAATTGGCGTGTATATGAACCGATCTTCCTCAAATTCCCTACATCCGAATACTTTATGAGTCTCGAAAAACTTGCAAAATATCAGCCAAATCGGTTCAGATTTAGATATAGCTCCCATATATAGCTTTCGCCCGATTTACACTCAAATGACCACAGAGGCCAATTTTTTGCTCCGATTTAGTTGAAATTTTGCAAAGGGAGTAGAATTAGCATTGTAGCTATTTGTGCCAAATTTGGTTGAAAAAGGTTCAGATTTAGATATAGCACCCATATATAGCTTTCGCCCGATTTACATTCATATGATCTCAGAGGCGAATTTTTTGCTACGATTTAATTGAAACTTTGCACAGGGAGCAGAATTAGCTATGCGTGCCAAATTTAGTTGAAGTCGGTTCAAATTTAGATATATCTCTCATATATAGTTTTCGCCCGATGTACACTAATATGACCACAGAGGCCAATTTTTAACTCCGATTTAGTTGAAATTTTGCACAGGGAGTAGAATTAGCATTGTAGCTATGCGTGCCAAATTTGGTTGAAATCGGTTCATATTTAGGTATAGCTCCCATATATATGTTTTTCTGATTTCGACAAAAATGGTCAAAATACCAACATTTTCCTAGTAAAATCGCCACTGCTTAATCGAAAAGCTGTAAAAATGACTCTAATTTTCCTAAACTTCTAATACATATATATCGAGCGATAAATCATATGTCTATAGATTTTGTAAAAGTCTATCAAATTCTCTCCAAATCGAGTGATATTTAAATGTATGTATTTGGGACAAACCCTTATATATATCCCCCAAAACATTTGGCGGATTTTCTATAGAAATAGGATTTTGACAAAATTTTCTATAGAAAAAAAAAATTACAAAATTTCTTATAGAAATAAAATTTTTTCAAAATTTTCTATAGAAATAAAATTTTTTCAAAATTTTCTATAGAAATAAAATTTTGACAAAATTTTCTATAGAAATTAAAATTTGACACAATTTTCTATAGAAATTAAATTTTGACAAAATTTTCTATAGAAATTAAATTTTGACAAAATTTTCTATAGGAATAAAATTTTGACAAAATTTTCTAAAGATCTTGAGAAAATTTTCTATAGAAATAAAATTTTGACTAAATTTCATATAGAAATAAAATCTTGACAAAATTTTCTATAGAAATTAAATTTTGACAAAATTTTCTATAGAAATAAAATTTTGACAAAATTTTCAATAGAAATAAAATCTTGACAAATTAATATAAGATTTTGACAAAATTTCCTATAGCAGAGCAATTGGGTCAAACGAAAGCCAAACATCTGTCAATCACAAAGACAGCTATGACTTTTGCTAACCAGCTATTGACGAGCAAACAAACTAAAACTCGTAAAACAAGGGGAAAATAACTGAATTTCTGGGGTCATTTTCAATATCATGATGGATGCATAGATTTCTATGTGTGAGTGTAGGTGTGTGGGAAAAAGTGAACTTTTTATACCCTACACCACTACTGTGGTACAGGGTATAATAAGTTTGTGCATTTGTATGTAACGCAAAGAAGGAAAAGTCTGAGACCCATCGTTTAGTATACCGATCGTCTTAGAATGAAATTCTGAGTCGATTTAGCGATGTCCGTCTGTCTGTCTGTCTGTCTGTTGGTGTATTTCTGTGTGCAAAGTACAGCTCGCAGTTTTAGTCCGATTGTCATAAAATTTGGTATAGGGTCCTGTTTCGGCTCAAAGACGATCTCTATTGATTTTGGAAAAAATCGGTTCAGATTTAGATATAGTTGTCATATATATTTTTCACCGATCTGGTCATAATTGGCGTGTATATGAACCGATCTTCCTCAAATTCCCTACATCCGAATACTTTATGAGTCTCGAAAAACTTGCAAAATATCAGCCAAATCGGTTCAGATTTAGATATAGCTCCCATATATAGCTTTCGCCCGATTTACACTCAAATGACCACAGAGGCCAATTTTTTGCTCCGATTTAGTTGAAATTTTGCAAAGGGAGTAGAATTAGCATTGTAGCTATTTGTGCCAAATTTGGTTGAAAAAGGTTCAGATTTAGATATAGCACCCATATATAGCTTTCGCCCGATTTACATTCATATGATCTCAGAGGCGAATTTTTTGCTACGATTTAATTGAAACTTTGCACAGGGAGCAGAATTAGCTATGCGTGCCAAATTTAGTTGAAGTCGGTTCAAATTTAGATATATCTCTCATATATAGTTTTCGCCCGATGTACACTAATATGACCACAGAGGCCAATTTTTAACTCCGATTTAGTTGAAATTTTGCACAGGGAGTAGAATTAGCATTGTAGCTATGCGTGCCAAATTTGGTTGAAATCGGTTCATATTTAGGTATAGCTCCCATATATATGTTTTTCTGATTTCGACAAAAATGGTCAAAATACCAACATTTTCCTAGTAAAATCGCCACTGCTTAATCGAAAAGCTGTAAAAATGACTCTAATTTTCCTAAACTTCTAATACATATATATCGAGCGATAAATCATATGTCTATAGATTTTGTAAAAGTCTATCAAATTCTCTCCAAATCGAGTGATATTTAAATGTATGTATTTGGGACAAACCCTTATATATATCCCCCAAAACATTTGGCGGATTTTCTATAGAAATAGGATTTTGACAAAATTTTCTATAGAAAAAAAAAATTACAAAATTTCTTATAGAAATAAAATTTTTTCAAAATTTTCTATAGAAATAAAATTTTTTCAAAATTTTCTATAGAAATAAAATTTTGACAAAATTTTCTATAGAAATTAAAATTTGACACAATTTTCTATAGAAATTAAATTTTGACAAAATTTTCTATAGAAATTAAATTTTGACAAAATTTTCTATAGGAATAAAATTTTGACAAAATTTTCTAAAGATCTTGAGAAAATTTTCTATAGAAATAAAATTTTGACTAAATTTCATATAGAAATAAAATCTTGACAAAATTTTCTATAGAAATTAAATTTTGACAAAATTTTCTATAGAAATAAAATTTTGACAAAATTTTCAATAGAAATAAAATCTTGACAAATTAATATAAGATTTTGACAAAATTTCCTATAGAAATAAAATTTTGATAAAATTTTCTATAGCAATAAAATTTTGACAACATTTTGTATAGAAAACAAGTATATACAGCAGTAAGTTCGGCCGGGCCGAATCTTAAATACCCACCACCATGAACCAAATATTAGGGTTTCCTTTGAAATTTCAGGAGGGCTTGAGGACACTTCCGGAAGATAAATTTAAAGATTTCACCTATGAAGACTATATCAGATTCTAGATTTACAAGAACCATTTTTGTTTGAGTTTTAGAGGAATTATTAACATCTCTTGTAAGTGTGCAAGAAAATTATAAAATAACGTCTTGATTTGAAATCTTAAATCTGTAGATTTTCACCCGAGAAGTAAAATTTGGAAATTTTACATTGAGTTTCAAGCAATTTTCATGATCAGTTGGCCTTCTACACCCTCAAGAAGTGAAGTCGGTCTATATGGAGGCATTACCAAATGGACCGATAAAAACTTAATCCGATACACGTTTTTGTGAGCCTCAAATACCAGAATATTTAGAATTTCAGGCAAATCAGATAAAAACTACGGTTTCTAGAAAGCCAAGGAGTTAAATCTGGAAATCGTTCTTATGGTGGCTATACTAAAATATGGACCGATACTCTCCGTTTTCGGCACACCTCTTTATGGCCCGAAAATACCTCTAGATTTCCAATGTCAGGCAAATTGGATAAAAACTTTGGATTCTAGAAGCCCAAGAAGTAAAATCGGGAAATCGGTCTATATGGGGCTATACCAAAATATAGACCGATACTCATCATTTTCGGCACACCTATTTATGGTCCTAAAATACATCTAGATTTCCAATTTCAGGCAAATTGGATAAAAACTACGGTTTCTATAAGCCCAAGACCCCAAATCGGGAGGTCGGTTTATATGGGCACCATACCAAAACATGGACCGATGCTCACCATTTTTGGCACACCTCTTTACGGTTCTAAAGTTCCCTTTGATTTCCAAATTCAGATAAATTGGATAAAAACTGCGGTTTCTATAACCCCAAGAAGTAAAATCGGGGGATCGGTCTATATGGGGGCTATACCAAAATATGGACCGATACCCACAATTGTTGGCACACGTATTTCTGGTCCTACAATACCTCTAGATTTCCAATTTCAGGTAAATTGAATAAAAACTGCGGTTTCTATAAGCCCAAGAAGTAAAATCGGGAGATCGGTCTATATGGGGGCTATACCAAAAAATGGATCGATACTCACAATTTTTGCCACACGTATTTGTGGTCCTACAATACCTCTAGATTTCCAATTTCAGGCAAATTGGATACAAACTGCAGTTTCTATAAGCCCAAGAAGTAAAATCGGGAGGTCGGTCTATATGGGGGCTATACCAAAATATGGATCGATACTCACAATTTTTGGCACACGTATTTGTGGTCCTCCAATACCTCTAGATTTCCAATTTCAGGCAAATTGGATAAAAACTACGATTTCTATAAGCCCAAGACCCCAAATCGGGAGGTCGGTTTATATGGGGGCCAGAGATGGTCTGTATCAAACTTTTTTAGGTTTGCGACTGTCGCAAAGTTGTAAACGTCGTAAACGTCACATACGCGTCGTAAATGTAGAAAAAGTAACAAAAGTCGCAAACTGAAAATACTTTAGTCGCGTCAGCTAGGCGGCGAATTCGATGATATCCAAGACGATGGTATGTGCGAAGAAGTTTTAATTCTTAGGAATTTTCGGTTTTAGTCCCCACATTTTCCCTATTGCCTTTTGCACGAGTACAGGGTAACCGTGGATTTTCTCGTCCTTTCTTAGCTTTGAGTTCAGTCTCCTGTCCAATATAACCCCAAGGTATTTTGCACACTCACCAACGGGAATTTCGATACCACCTAAGAAAATAGGCTTGAACATGGGAAAACTTTCACAAATTTCTGCAGAAACTCACAGCGAATGCTGTCAAACTAAATTAAAAAATGTTCAGGATTTCTTCTATTCAAAATTTGGTTTTCTACAGTAGGTTTACGACTTTTGCGACATACGTATTATACCGTCGCAAATGTATATCGCAAAAGTCACAGTTTGTGACAGGCCAACCCTGATGGGGGCTATATCAAAACCTGGACCGATATAGCCCATCTTCGAACTTGACCTGCCTGCAGACAAAAGACGAGTTTGTGCAAAATTTCAGCACGATTGCTTCATTATTGAAGACTGTAGCGTGATTACAACAGACAGACAGACAGACAGACAGACAGACAGACAGACAGACAGACAGACGGACATCGTTATATCGTCTTAGAAATTCTCCCTGATCAAGAATATATATACTTTATATAGTCGGAAATCGATATTTCGATGTGTTACAAACGGAATGACAAACTTATTATACCCCCGTCACCATTCTATGGTGGTGGGTATAAAAATGTTTACAAAATGAAAAAAGCCAATATGAAAAAAGCCAAATCCTCTTCATTCGGTACTGCGTATTAATCACAACGGCATTGTTGTTATCTCTCCGTCGATGTTCATGCTATGGGATAATCCATATATAGGATTACAGGAGTGCTTTACTTATGTATCGCAAGATTTTATGCCACAATTTTGACGGCGGCCTTGTTAAGTCATCGTAGACATAATAACCAACATCACAAAGAAACGTTTCACTTCGGTGTATAAATCTAGTTCAACGTAACAATAGTAGGATTTTCCATTTGCATACGGGTGAAAATGCAACGGAGTGTTGAATATGTTTCTATTTTACGAGGGCCGCATTTTAATATTGTCTTAAAGGGGGTTAGCATGCCCACCTTACATATAGCCGGGCAGACCGATTTTAGAATTGCCTTGCTTTTGCGATTCTGAAAGTCCAGTTTTCACCTCTGAATTTCGCCTTTTTATTTCAAATTTGCCAGTATAAAAGGATGTACATCACGTTCCCGTTTTCTCTTAAAGGTCGAGTAGTCGATTTTCTAAAGATTAATTAGTCCGTTTTGACTAGATTTTTTCTTCTTGAAAACTCGAGAAATTGAACTTTCCCACTTTTTTATTCCTAGTACAATGAAATCCATCCTTATCATACTCTCTTCCCTTAATTAAACTCTTAGTGTTTTTTCAACTTTCGCTCTTTGTGCATTCTCGTAGTCGCCCACAGGCATTTAAAGCACGGATCACCACTTCTGAGTGATGTGAAGGAAATTTTTGTGTCGTATAATTTCCGCTGCAGCTGTCGTCATCATTGCGAAGCATGCCTATGTTTCTCATATGAAATGCATATGGCATGATGTTGGATATCACTCGCCCTCATCGTTGCCATCTTCTCACCTCCATGAAGCAATCAGAACTTTCAAGTGCAATATCAGAGCAACGAACCACAAAAGACCACACAGACCTCAAATGACTTCCTATGACATTGCCTTCGGCTGCCAAAATCCATCCTCACCAAGTGGAGACCTTCTCTTGGGTCTAAAGTTATCAAGAGTAATTTTTCAGCGCTAATAAACAAATGGATCACCGAAAAAGCAAAAAAAAATGTGAAAGCAGGACAACGATTATGAAAGCTGAAATGGAAAAATGCGTAGTAAAGCCTCAAGCCTACCAACAACGATTTTTTTTGGGAATTTTCAAAAAGGAAATGTATTTTGGTTTAAAGTTCACTTTCAGCATTTAAGACTTTAGTTCGTTTTTTATAAGAACGTTTTATATTTCCATTGCAGTACTTGAGGCAAATATTTTTGCATATAGAGAAGATTCCACTTAGCTTTTTGACCCACTTCCTTTCAATTTCTAAGGCTGTATTTGTCTATTTTATGAATGTGCAAAAGGGGTCTAAGAAAAGAAATGAAATTTGTATGGCAGAATCAACAGCATTCGCGTTTTTTTATTATTAATTTTTTCTAGTCTTTATTAGAGATATTTGGTATGGAAGGAGTATGTTTTTATTTCATTTAAATGAATTATAATTAGTAATAAACTAAGTATAAATGTTTTTTTTTCTTATACTAATATGTATATTGTGCAATAAAACATGAAAATTGGGCTTAATGTCGGGTGGAGTCCACTTTATGAATTTGTAATCCCACAAATCTGAGGGATATTATATGAAAAAAGGCTTTGTGCGATATCTAAGTGAGAGTTCTAGAGTATTGTAAAATGGGGAGGAAGGGAAGATTGTCTATGGATAGGTTAGACGGGTTGGATTACCTAAATTGGCCATCCGATATATTAGGCCCTTTAGACTATTTAGTATGTCACAGGTGGTGAACTTCGCTCTTATCAATGAGTGCTGTCCAATTCTATGTTTCATTCTAAGACAAGCGACTCTACTTGTATAGACTACTTATTGAAGTTCTCAAACCCTCAGAAATGTCACGAGCAGTACTGAGAGAATCCGCTACAAAAACATTTGACGTTTTGTCGAAACTGGGTGGTTGAAGTCACGACACCTAACCATTGAAACACGTTGGTTCCTTGGCACTCCAGAAGTCAAACATTTTATATAAAATTAAACTAATGGCGTATCTCAAGTGCATTAGGAAGACAAATATAAGTTTCCTTAATTTCATATAGCATCTATTGCCCTTCGACATATTGACCAAAGAGACAGCAACAACAACAGCTATAGCGGGTTAGGCTGCCACAATCCAGCTCGGTATTCAGTTTTTCAGATTTCTTCGAGTTGACTACCTTTGGTACAAATTATGACATTCAAAAGGCCGTCAAAGCCGTCAAAGAAAGTAGGTTTGTGTTATTTTGACCTATTCAAAAGGCAAAGCATAGTCCCAAGATGATTAATAAATTGCTAGTGCCTATCTTATTCTTCAAAATTTCCTAGGCGCAAAAGTCAAATGGATTAAGATCCAGTGATTTTGGTGGCTATTGTACGGTAGAAATGAAGCGCAGAACTTCAGTCATTCGTTGTTGATGCATGCAGAGTGTGATGGCGCCGAGGAATGTCCTACAGAAATGTCCATGGTCTGCGACCGAAATGTTGGGCTGACCTGGGTTACAATACTGTCGGACATTCTCCCTATAATATTTGGCATAAATTTTGACTCCACGCTCGATGAGTTCGAGTGGAGAGACACCATCGGTCTCTATAGCGGCCCATCGACGGCGCTTGAGTTATAAATTTTCAGTTGACCACTTTGGCAGGCTATCCTGATCATTTTGTTTGTTAAAAATTTGTTTGGAATTGCTTCACATAGAAGAAAACCAAATTCGATAACTGGCCACTTACGTCCAAGCGAAGAAACATCTTGGCTCTTTCCAGCTTTTGCACTTTTTATACCCTCCACCATAGGATAGGGGTATATTAACATTGCCATTCCGTTTGTAGCACATAGGATAGGGGTATATTAACATTGTCATTCCGTTTGTAGCACATCGAAATGTTGCTCTAAGACCCCATAAAGTATATATAGTCTGGGTCGTGGCGAAATTCTGAGTTGATCTAAGAACGTCCGTCCGCCATCCGTCCGTCCGTCTGTTGAAATCACGCTAACTTCCGCATGGCATGAGTACTTGTTATGTAAGTAGTTCGGATGGTATTGAAAATGGACCATATAGGACCACTTTTACGTATAGCCCCCACATAAACCGACAACATATTTGGCTTGCTGAGCCTCTTGGAGAAGCAAATTTCATCCGATCCGGTTGAAATTTAGTGCGTGGTGTGAGTATATGGTCTCTAACGACCATGCAAAAATTGGTCCATATCGGTCAATAGTTATATATAGCCCCCATATAAACCGACCCCAATATTTGACTTGCGGAGCCTCTTAGAGAAGCAAATTTGATTTGATCCGGTTTAAATCCGGTACGAGCTGTAAGTATATGGTATTTAACAACCATACAAAAATTGGTCCATATCGGTCCATAATTATATATAGCCCCCATATAAATCGATCCCAAAATTTGACCTCCGGAACCTCTTGGAAGAGCTAAATGCATCCGATTCGGTTGAAATTCGGTACGACCTGTAAGTATATGGTATATAACAACCATGCAAAAAATTGATCCATATCAGTCAATAATTATATATAGCCTCCATATAAACCGATCCCCAGATTTTACCACCGGAGCCTCTTGGAGGAGCAAAATTCGGTACGTGGTGTTAGTACATGACCGATAACAGCCATGCCAACATTGGTCCATATCGGTCTATCGTTATATATAGCCTATCCCCAATCACATACAAATTGGTCCATTTTATTATTACTATAGAAATTTTATTACTATAGAAATTTTTGTCAAATTTTTATTTCTATACAAAATTTTGTCAAGATTTTATTTCTATAGAAAATTTTGTCAAAATTTTATTGCTATAGAAAATTTTGTCAAAATTTTATTGCTATAGAAAATTTTGTCAAAATTTTATTTCTATGGAAATTTTTTTCAAGATTTTATTTCTATAGAAAATTTTGTCAAAATTTTATTTCTATAGAAAATTTTTTTCAAAATTTTATTTCTATAGAAAATTTTGTCAAAATATTATTTCTATACAAAATTTTGTCAAGATTTTATTTCTATAGAAAATTTTGTCAAGATTTTATTTCTATAGAAAATTTTGTCAAAATTTTATTTCTATAGAAAATTTTGTCAAAATTTAATTTCTGTACAAAATTTTGTCAAAATTTAATTTCTATAGAAAATTTTGTCAAACTGAATACGTATTTAATCTTTTTTTTATTGTATACATCGTCTGGACTAACTAACAATTTTATTTATTTAGTTATTCATTATTTATTACAATTCTAAAAAGTAAAATAAATATTAAAGCGCTAGCTACAAAGGCTATCGGCTTAACTAACAATTTAGAAGACGGTGCTAAGAAGTTTTAAGAAACCTTGCAATCGGCAAGTGTTACCGCAACCCAAGTTATTAGATTGTGAACGACAGTCTGTAGTAGAAGTTTCTACGCAATCCATGGTGGAGGCCGTATACACTTGTTGTAACTCCAATGGCATTAGTTCCAGCTCAGTTCTCAATGAGTGTTGCATCCATTCTCAATATAACGAACAATGGTACGAGAAACAAAAGAGTTAATCACATTTAAATACTGGAGGGGTCTAACGATAGGTTTTTGTTGTTTTCCAGTCATCAGTAAAAACTTTATTTCTGAATGTAAAGATCAAAATATTTTTTTTGTTTTTTTAACAATAAAATGAACTGTCAGTGGAATAAATCTGGAATACATATGGACCGATATGGACACCCTTTACATATATTAAAGTGAAATCTTTCTGTTTAGAACCCAATTTATACCGACTACACAGAAAGAAATTCCGTAGTTAAACTAACGCTAAATTTAATTTATTTTTATTGCACAACAATATTTGTTTGTGGTTAAATTTTTTTCGAAATCTTCCACAGCCTAATGAGATCTTATGGCCTGTTCCTGTATATCGAACCAAAGCTTTTTTTCGTATTCCAAACGAAAGAAAATTGAGTTTTGTTCTCCTATTTCGAAATGCAAGTCACTTCATATTTTGTTGTCGAGCAATAAACGAACATATACAATAAGTGTCAAAAAAGTAAAAACATTGTTAACATTTGAATGAATTCTCATGTCAAAAATTTGAAAATACTCATTTTTGCTAATCAATGTATTCTCATACAAACGAAACGAACTTTCAAAAATATAAAAACCCAAGTTCATTCGAATTCGAGTGACTGCATTTCTTTCGGATGGGGTTTCGTTCGATATACAGGAACAGGGCATTAGTATTTTTTAAACATTTTATGAACTAAACATGGGTATAAAGTTCAATGACCGTAGACATAAATTCAACATGAATTAAAGCAAAATAACATTTTTGTACCATTCCCAAAAATAGTACGAACGAACTACTGTACTACGGAGCCACCGTGTTGCAATGGTTAGCATGCCCGCCTTGCATACACAAGGTCGTGGGTTCGATTCCTGCTTCGACCGAACAACAAAAAGTTTTTCAGCGGTGGATTATCCCACCTCGGAACGCTGGTGACATTCCTGAGGGTCTCAAAACTTCTCTAAGTGGTTTCACTGCAATGTGGAACGCCGTTCGGACTCTATAAAAAGGAGGTCCCTTGTCATTGAGCTTAACATGGAATCGGGCAGCACTCAGTGATAAGAGAGAAGTTCACCAATGTGGTATCATAATGGACTGAATAGTATAAGTGAGCCTGATACATCGGGCTGCCACCCATTAGCGTAGCTAGACATTTTTCCTAGGGGGGGCTATAGCCCCCTTAGCTAAAAATTTATATTTCATTTATTTATATTTCAATTAATGTTTTATTTCATAACAATTAATAAAAAAATTAGACATCAAAATAACTCGAAAATTAATTTATAATAAAGCAAGTAAAAGTAGTTCCACACATTTCCCAGCAAAAAAATTTGGAAGTTCTTCCAAAGACACAACTTTAAAAGCACTTCCAGAAGATGTACTCCCAATGATGTTCTTTATTTTAACTACTCAGGAAGTTCTTTAAATTCAATTTTTTTTAACTTGGTTTTTTCATACTTTTAATGGGAAATTTTAACTTTTTTGTTTCAAATACTTTAAAAAGGAAGTAAGAATTCATAAAATGGTACAAATAATTTAAATTTTGTCGAAAAAAATTCTAAATCCAATCTGAAAAACTTGTGAATTTTTGAAAATATTTGAGGTCAAACGTTTCCGACAAGCATTAGAATCCATTAAAAATTATAAAAATTATTTATTTGACAAAATATAACAGAATTTTTTAATTTACATTCAAAACATTGAATTCGGATCACACCTAAAGAAGTGATGCAAATTCAGTGCAACGTCTGTTGAAATGGAGGACTTCCGTCCTATGACAAGCCCATGTTAAATTCAACGCTTCTTCGCCAATTTTGCACCACTTCCGGATCCAAAAAGATCATTTTCATTACTTTTTTGGCGACGCTTTTTTGGCTGGGCTTGTTTATTTTTTATAAAAATGGAAAATCGTAAATAGGTTTTCAAATTCTGGGGGGGGGCTAAAATTTTTCTGGGGGGTCTAAGCCCCCTCCCCAGAGGCCTTCCTACGCTTATGCTGCCACCTAATCTAACCTAAACTAACTACTGTAAAAATGATCAAGATTTGGCTCCAATGATTTTCTTTTTTTCTTTTAGTTAATTTTTATACCCTGCGCCACACTGTGGAACAGGGTATTATAAGTTAGTGCATATGTTTGTAACACCCAGAAGGAGACAAGATAGACACATGGTGTCTTTGGCAATAATGCTCAGGGTGGGTCCCTGAGTCGATATAGCCATGTCCGTCTGTCCGTCCGTCCGTCCGCCCGTCCGTCTGTCTGTGAACACATTTTTGTGATCAAAGTCTAGGTCGCAATTTAAGTCCAATCGCTTTCAAATTGAAATCGGTTCAGATTTAGATATAGCTCCCATATATATCTTTCGCCCGATATGGACTAATATGGTCCTAAAAGCCACAGTTTTGGCCCAATTTGGTTGAAATTTTGCACAGAGAGTAGATTTAGCATTGTTGCTATGCGTGCTAAATTTGGTTGAAATCGATTCAGATTTAGATATAGCTCCCATACATATCTTTCGCCCGATATGGACTAATATGGTCCTAGAAGCCAGAGTTTTGGCCCAATTTGATTGAAATTTTGCACTAGTAGTACAATTAGTAGTGTAGTCATGTGTGCAAAATTTTATTGAAATCGGTTCAGATTTAGATATAGCTCCCATATATATCTTTCGCCCGATATGGACTAATATGGTCCTAAAAGCCACAGTTTTGGGCCAATTTGGTTGAAATTTTGCACAGAGAGTAGATTTAGCATTGTAACTATGCGTGCCAAATTTGGTTGAAATCGGTTCAGATTTAGATATAGCTCCCATATATATGTTTTTCTGATTTCGACATAAATGGTAAAAATACCAACATTTTCCTTGTAAAATCGCCACTGCTTAGTCGAAAAGTTGTAAAAAGACTCTAATTTTCCTAAACTTCTAATACATATATATCGAGCTACAAAACATAAATAAACTTTTGCGAAGTTTCCTTAAAATTGCCTCAGATTTAAATGTTTCCCATATTTTTTTACTAACATTGTGTTCCACCCTAGTGCATTAGGTTAGGTTAGGTGGCAGCCCGAAGTATCAGGCTCACTTAGACTATTCAGTCCATTGTGATACCACATTGGTGAACTTCTCTCTTATCACTGAGTGATGCCCGATTCGATGTTAAGCTCAATTAAAAGGGACCTCCTTTTTACATCCGAGTCCGAACGGCGTTCCACATTGCAGTGAAACCACTTAGAGAAGCTTTGAAACCCTCAGAAATGTCACCAGCATTACTGAAGTGGGATAATCCACAGCTGAAAAACTAGTTGGAGTTCGGTCGAAGCAGGAACCATTGTACCACGGTGTCTCCCCATTAGCCGACTTAAATTTTGAGTCTATAGATTTTGTAGAAGTCTATCAAATTCTGTCCAGATCGAGTGATATTTAAATGTATGTATTTGGGACAAACCTTTATATATAGGCCCCAACACATTTGACGGATATGATATGGTATCGAAAATTTTGATCTACAAAGTGGCGCAGGGTATAATATAGTCGGCCCCGCCCGACTTTAGACTTTCCTTACTTGTTTCTTCTATGAGAGGGTGTAATTTCGTGCGTTGTGGTTAAAAAGTAAAACAGAGCATTAAATTAAATGTTCCTGATTATAACAATGCTTTGTAGAAATTTCAAAATGTGGAGTACAATTTAGTTCAATTTTCGTAGAAGTTAGTTCATGCTTCCTATAATTTTTTTTACTTTGTTTCGGTGTTTTATTCTTCAAGATGTCAGCCGTTTTGTTCCAATTTACCAATTCATACTATTTCGTCTTGCCATAACCATTCTTTACAATGAATTTCCTTTTACTTTCTTGGATTACTCATCAAATATTTTATCCTATTTCGAAGAATTCTAATCTAGCCTTAATTACTTTTGCACTTCTTCAAAATGGAAGGTTTTAAAAGATTTCCATATCAATTTCTATGGAAAATCAGAAAGTCAAACGTAGAAAACTCAAGTGCTTACATACTAGATAGACCTTCGTACTATAATAACCACACACAATACATGATATTTTGAGATTTGTGTCCTATAGTCTTGTGGTCTAAAGGTAGGCTGGTTTATTAGGTTTATACTCCTAATAAACCTTCTCTATCAGTTTTCTTCACTTAATGGACAAGTATTTAGGAATTATTTAAAAAGACATCAATATATGTTGAACATAGAAAAAGGATACATTCCTTTAAAGATCCAAAAATGTTAGTAATTGGATATGTTGACTACATTATACCCTGCAATACCCAATGCTTTTAATAAGAACTAGAAAATCAATGCACTATACATTAAGCGTCATAATAAGGTATACCTCAGCATTTGTTTCAAAATTTTATAAGAAGAATGACCTACAAAAAATAATGTTTTATTAACCACAAGTAAATATGGACTTAAGTTTGGTCGGGCCGAATCTTAAATGCCCTCTACTATGAATCAAATAATATTTTAGTTTCCTTTGAAAACTCTTCGTCGGGTTACTTGAAAGTATATATGGAATTTCAGGTGGATTTGATGACAGATACTCTGTCAAGCAAACATATATACCAACATGGAAATTAGGAGACTTAACACATGGAGGCTATACCAAAACATGGATCGATCTACACCATACTCCTTATACCTATATGCGGACCTAAAATACCTTTTAATTTCGAATTTCAGGAACATTGGTTAAAGAATGCGGTGTCTAGAAGCCCAAGAAGCCAAATAGGAAAATCGTTCTGTATGGGGGATGTATAAAAATGGGTATCGATACGGCCCAAATTCGGCATACTTATGTGTAATGCTGGTAACATTTCTGAGGATTTCAAAGCTTCTCTAAGTGGTTTCACTGCAATGTTGAACGCCTTTCGGACTCGGCTATAAAAAGGAGGTAACTTGTCATTGAGCTTAACATGGAATCGGGCAGCACTCAGTAATAAGATACCACCAATGTGATATCACAATGGACTGAATAATCCATGTGAGCCTGATACATCGGGCTGTCATCTAACCTAACCTAAATCGGATAAAAATTGTGGTGTCTAGAGGCCCAAGATCCTAAGCTTCCAAACTATGGATCCAAAATACGTCTAGATTTTGAATATCAAGCAAATCGAATACAAATTCGCATGTCTAAATGCTCAAGAAGTTAAATCGGGATATCGGACTTTATGGGGGCTATACTAAACCATGGATGGATACACATCATAATCCGCACACAAAACTAGCAAAGAAAAGCAGTAAAAATGTTTTTATTTTTTTTTTTTTGATCCAGAATTTGTGCAAAATTAACGCAGAAGCGATGAATTTAAAATGGACTAGTCATAGAATGGATGCCCACCACTTGAACAGCCGTTGCACTGAATTTGCATCACTTCTTAGGGTATGGTTCGAATTCAGTGTTTTGGAGTTGAATTTAAAAATGTTGTAATATTATGCCAAATAAATATTTTTTTACGATTTTTAATGCATTCTAACGCTTGTCTGAAGCGTTTCACCTTAAATATTTTTAAAAATTCGCAATTTTTCTAGATTGGATTTAGCATTTTTTCGACAAAATTTTAATAATTTGATGATTTTATTAATTCTTAGTTCCTCTTTAACCCATTTAAACCAAACAAGTTAATAAGCGACTTATAAAAAATTGAATAAAAAGAACTTCCTTTGTAGTTAAAATAATGAACATCTTTGAGAGGTCATTTTTGGAAGTGGTTTTAAAGTTGTGCCTTTGGAACCAATTCCAAATTTTTTGCTGGGTATTCAAGGACTCAAGATATCTCTAGATTATAAATATCAAGAAAATCACATAAAAATTGCGAGGTCTAGAAGCCCAAGACCCCAAATTGGGGTTTGCAAACAAATGAGGAGTTTATGCAAAATTTCAACACAATAACTTCATTATTGACAATTGTGGCGTGATTACAACAGACAGATGGACATGGTTATATCGTATTAGGCCATTCTATATAATTTCTATATAATATGGTATAAAAATACCCAAAGTAGGGTATCTTTTTAAATCCAATCATGAAAGCTTTTTAAGACTCATCAACTTTATATGAATACACCTGTATGTGCGTCTTTGTTATCACCAACACCTAAGAACACAAGGAATTTTTAAAATGAAATTTCTCATGGAATCCTAATGCAGGCAATGAAATTGTTTAGGTGAATATCATTGACCATAAATAAAGAAGTAGTCCATTGATCTATATAAGTAATGCAATTGCCTTTGTCACTTTTGCACTTCGAAATTGGACACAATATTTGGGACACAATTTATATTTAGGCCGATTAAAAGTAAGTTTTGCTGCAAGTTGGCCCACTATCACAATTTAAATATCCTAGACTTTTCGTTTGTAGCAATGAATGAGAGGATTTCTTCAGGATTATAAAGTAAAAATCACACACTCACTCAATAAAAAATTTTAGAAGGGAATATTTGTTCCCTAGAATTTTAATCTTCAATTTTTCAACAACAAATATTTTAAAGGAAAAACTTGATTTTTACTAAAATTTTTATAGACAAATAAAAAAATAAAACATTAAAAGAATATTTTTTATAGTAATACTATTTTTATAAGTAATACAATCTTAGTTTTGCAAACAAAAGTTCGGTCTCTGTTTAGCTGCAGTTGTCACAAAACCAATACGCCAACAAAAGATAAAATGTGAACGACGAAAAGTTAGCCTATAAGTTGTAAGACTCTTCAGAAAACATTGCAGAAACCAAAGAGTGAACTAAAAAAATTTTAAAAAATTTATAATTAAATTGTTAAACTTGTTTGTTTAATAATGTAGTTGGGAAGGGAAATTAGTTTTGTGTTTGGCCATATAAAACATAATCAAATTTGTATATTACACTTTACCTAATTGCTTTAAATAATTATAGCATACATCATTAATTTCGTGTCATAATAAATATTGAAATTAGCACTATGTCTCACAACAACCTTATTTACACACACACACCCAAACACACGTGCATCCTATGCTCCCCCATCTTCCATTTTCCTACTTTTAAGTGAGGAATTAATTAATTGAAATATTTCTCATTTTATGGCCTAGAGCAAAGTTTTCATAATTTATTTTGTCATTGAAGTGCTTATTGTGACCTATCTGAGAATAGTTGATAATTTCATTTTGAAATGTGGCAGAAAGATATAAAACCAAAAATTTACTTTGGTTTATTGCTCTTGGCCAAGAAATTTTGTAGCAATGGCCTGTATATGTACAGGCACACACATTTCCAGCATTTTTGTTTCATAAGAATTTTCGTATTTACATTATGGACCAATAACTTTCCAAGATTATTTTCTTTATGAGGTTTTAGGATTTACACTACATGCAAGTTGAGTGGAATGGGGAAGTGGGCAAGAGGACAACCAGGGCAATGCCTTCGGATGGCTAAGAAATATAAAAGGCCATTTTTTCTTAGTATTAGTATTAGTATTAGTATTAGTATTAGTATTAGTATTAGTATTAGTATTAGTATTAGTATTAGTATTAGTATTAGTATTAGTATTAGTATTAGTATTAGTATTAGTATTAGTATTAGTATTAGTATTAGTATTAGTATTAGTATTAGTATTAGTATTAGTATTAGTATTAGTATTAGTATTAGTATTAGTATTAGTATTAGTATTAGTATTAGTATTAGTATTAGTATTAGTATTAGTATTAGTATTAGTATTAGTATTAGTATTAGTATTAGTATTAGTATTAGTATTAGTATTAGTATTAGTATTAGTATTAGTATTAGTATTAGTATTAGTATTAGTATTAGTATTAGTATTAGTATTAGTATTAGTATTAGTATTAGTATTAGTATTAGTATTAGTATTAGTATTAGTATTAGTATTAGTATTAGTATTAGTATTAGTATTAGTATTAGTATTAGTATTAGTATTAGTATTAGTATTAGTATTAGTATTAGTATTAGTATTAGTATTAGTATTAGTATTAGTATTAGTATTAGTATTAGTATTAGTATTAGTATTAGTATTAGTATTAGTATTAGTATTAGTATTAGTATTAGTATTAGTATTAGTATTAGTATTAGTATTAGTATTAGTATTAGTATTAGTATTAGTATTAGTATTAGTATTAGTATTAGTATTAGTATTAGTATTAGTATTAGTATTAGTATTAGTATTAGTATTAGTATTAGTATTAGTATTAGTATTAGTATTAGTATTAGTATTAGTATTAGTATTAGTATTAGTATTAGTATTAGTATTAGTATTAGTATTAGTATTAGTATTAGTATTAGTATTAGTATTAGTATTAGTATTAGTATTAGTATTAGTATTAGTATTAGTATTAGTATTAGTATTAGTATTAGTATTAGTATTAGTATTAGTATTAGTATTAGTATTAGTATTAGTATTAGTATTAGTATTAGTATTAGTATTAGTATTAGTATTAGTATTAGTATTAGTATTAGTATTAGTATTAGTATTAGTATTAGTATTAGTATTAGTATTAGTATTAGTATTAGTATTAGTATTAGTATTAGTATTAGTATTAGTATTAGTATTAGTATTAGTATTAGTATTAGTATTAGTATTAGTATTAGTATTAGTATTAGTATTAGTATTAGTATTAGTATTAGTATTAGTATTAGTATTAGTATTAGTATTAGTATTAGTATTAGTATTAGTATTAGTATTAGTATTAGTATTAGTATTAGTATTAGTATTAGTATTAGTATTAGTATTAGTATTAGTATTAGTATTAGTATTAGTATTAGTATTAGTATTAGTATTAGTATTAGTATTAGTATTAGTATTAGTATTAGTATTAGTATTAGTATTAGTATTAGTATTAGTATTAGTATTAGTATTAGTATTAGTATTAGTATTAGTATTAGTATTAGTATTAGTATTAGTATTAGTATTAGTATTAGTATTAGTATTAGTATTAGTATTAGTATTAGTATTAGTATTAGTATTAGTATTAGTATTAGTATTAGTATTAGTATTACAGACATAAAGAGCTTTTTGATTAAGGCTACACCCAGAGAAGCAATATGATCACTCCAAACAATTCTCGACAAAAATATACATGGTTGCAGAAATCAGATAATCGGGAAAATGACATGATTGTGACAAGCATGTTCCATATTCAATGGTGCAATGGTTAGCATATCTGCCTTGCATATATAGTATAGTGGGTTCAGCCCTTTCAAAAAAGTTTTGCAGTGGTGGATTATCCCCTCTCAGTATTCCTGGTGCCATTTCTGAGTATTTCACCGCAATGTGAAACGTCGTTCCGACTCGGCTATAAGAAAGAGGTCCCTTGCCAATTACATTAGTTTACACTCAAAATGTACACTTGATGAAAATCAACTTTTCTGATGTATTTTGAGCTGCTGAATTCGAAAAATTTTTAAAAAAATTGTCTCTTCATGGTCATATAGACGATACTTTAACGTAAGTAATAAGACCAACTAGAAAAAAAAAAACGACCGAAAAATGACAAGGTTATAAGCAACACGCAGAGAAGAAACATGATTGTCACAATCATATCCGAAGAGCAAAATAATATGATAGGAGCTATTGCGACGACCATGTAACACAGTAATTCCGTATTCTCCGTCCATTCCAAGAAACAATCAACACACGACTGACGCGCAAAATGAAAATCGTGAGTAGCTGCTCAATGTTTTTATAAAATCTAGATCCATTACATGGCCATAAAGACAATGTACATGGTCTTCATGGCCATGTAATGGTTCTAGACATGTCTATACGTAACCTATAAAAATACTTTTTTTTTGCAAAAAAGGTACATGATTTTCCCGACCATGTAATGGTCTCAAATTCTATCATTTAAATAATAGAACATGTTTGCGGCATTTCAGAACTATTGAAATGCTTATATTTTTTTCCGCTCGAAAGTTACTTTTACAAAGACAAAATACATGGTTTTCGTTACAATTACCTACTCTAGATAAACATTAAATGGATGCGGCAACCATGTCCAAACTTGTTCCTTCTGTGCGTGAATTGAATGATGTGAAATCATTCAAATATGAGTCACTCACCTACACAAAAATGCATTTCTTTGTGGCCGAGAGAAATTTTTGTGTGGGTGATTGGCTCATATTTGCATGATTTGCCATCGGATTTGTTCATTCAATTGCTTATAACTTTTTCATTTTTCGGTCGTTCTTCTTCTAGTTGATCTTATTACTTACACTAGAGTATCGTCTATACGAACATGAAGAGAAAATTGTTTTTTTTTAAATGGTCTATACTTTTCTGGCTGAAAAGGTCCATTGTAAAATACGTTTTTTTTTGCATTGATATTTTTAACTTATCACAGATCCAATTACACACGATTATTCGTCATCTTATTACTTTTCATTTAAGTACCAATAACGTTATAATCGGGCATTACTAACTCGAGATATATTGTGTTTAGTGAAAAAAGAGCGAAAATTTAAAAACAATGGGATACCTCAAAAACTGTTCCATAAAAAAAAATTTTTTGAATATTTTTTTCGAATTCAGCAGCTCAAAATACCTAAGGAAAGTTGATTTTCATCAAGTGTGCATAATTTTGTATACCCTCCACCATAGGATGGGGGTATATTAACTTTGTCATTCCGTTTGTAACACATCGAAATATTGCTCTAAGACCCCATAAAGTATATATATTCTGGGTCGTGGTGAAATTCTGAGTCGATCTGAGCATGTCCGTCCGTCCGTCCGTCTGTTGAAATCACGCTAACTTCCGAACGAAACAAGCTATCGACTTGAAACGTGGCACAAGTAGTTGTTTTCGATGTAGGTCGGATGGTATTGAAAATGGGCCATATCGGTCCACTTTTACGTATAGCCCCCATATAAAGGGACCGCCAAATTTGGCTTACAGAGCCTATAAGAGAAGCATATTTCATCCGATCCGGCTAAAATTTGGTACATGGTGTTAGTATATGGTCTCTAACACCCATGCAAAAATTGGTCCATATCGGTCTATAGTTATATAGCCGATCCCCAATCACACAAAAATTGGTCCATATCGATTCATAATCATGGTTGCCACCCGATCCAAAAATAATGTAGCAAAATTTTATTTCTATAGAAAATTTTGTCAAAATATTATTTCTATAGAAAATTTTGTTAAAATCGTATTTCTATAGAAAATTTTGTCCAAATTTTACTTCTATACAAAATGTCAAATTTTATTTCTGTAGAAAATTTTGTCAAACTTAATTATATACGTATTTAATCGGTATTTTTAAGTTTAATATATACCACGTATGGACTACGTGGTATGTACACGGTATTAGGAAGTTTTAAGATACCTTGCCATCGGCAAGTGTTACCGCAACCCAAGTAATTCGATTGTGGATGACAGTCTTCAGTAGAAGTTTCTACGCAATCCATGGTGGAGGGTACATAAGCTTTGGCCTGGCCGAACTTACGGCCGTATATACTTGTTTTTTTGTAAACTAGTGTTATCTTAACAAAAAATCGGGCAGCACTCATTGATAAAAGCAAAGTTCAACACTGTGGTATCACAATGAACTGCATAATCTAAGTGAGTCTGATATATCGGGCTGCTACTATATCTAACCTAATCTAACCGTCCGAAAATAACATTTTGCTCTTGAAACATGTTTGCGGTGAACATATTCCTCCTCTGCAAGTGGATACGAAACGAAATTTAATGGAAAATTGTCACCTGGGTAAATGCGTGAGGCCGTACAAAACCGACTTGTTTGTCACATAGGTGGTGACTAGAGATGAAAATTGGTTCACATACGACAGTGTCAAGTGAAACGATCACGGTCGACACCCGGTGAGCCGGCGAAAAATGTGACCAGCCTCGATTGGCGGCGAGGTCGGTTTTCCTAAGTGCTTTGTGGGATTGGAGGGAATTATCTACTTTCAGGACTCCTTCCGTATAGAAAAGCTCCTAAGTTTGGTGTCAACACATGGACTATGTGAAGAAAGCAATTGGGCAGCTATGGCCACATACATATGGTGGCCACATACATCAGTAGTGAATTGCAAGAAACTCTTCTTTGGAAGATTCTTATGATTAACTGGATCTGTCATCAAATGGTTACTATCTGTTCTTATCCAAGACGAACAATTTTGTTGGCAACAAATTGGTTCCGAAAGATATTTGTGAAAACCGAAGTTTCAATAGAAACGGGAATATGATGAAATTACCTTTAACATGACCACGAATTTTTTGAAATATAGTAATTAAATCCGGACAGGTGCGTGACCGATATCAAGCAACTAACGGCTGCAACAACATTGAATATCTCAGATATAAAGGTTAAGGTGACAGCCCGATTTATTTTCAGGCTCACTTAAACTATTCAGTCCATTGTGATAAGGTATTTTAAGATATATAGAGTTCAAAGCATTATTGTAATGTCTTACAAAAATAATGCTAAAATTTTTGTCGTAGCTTTGTGGTATTTGAATGCATTTTTTGGAACAGATATAAATCTAAGGCCTTCTTGACCGAGCAGATACTTAATTTATCACCAGTCCGTTTGGCAGCAAATAAAAACAAAAAATTCTTGTGAAAAGTTTATTTTATGATATCTAGGGCGTTGAGTTATTTAATTTGAAAATAATTACAAGTAAGAACAACAGCAACAACATCAATATGATTACAAAACACCACAACAGACTGTTGAAGAATAACAAAAAAGAAAACTGGATAGCAATAAGAAAGGCCATCCAGTAAGATTGCGTTGAGCATCATCTCACTTCATAAGAATATGGCAAAACAACTATAAATGAAGAATATTTCTTACAGCAGGATCATAAAAAGTCGAAGGAAATTTAGAGGGAAACTTATTCATCAGTATGAATGGAAACGAAGACCACAGTTGGAATAGTGACAAAGAGTACTGGCATACTGAGACTGTGTCTTTTGGTCAAGTTTGGAACCTTATTAAATAAGCGGTTGCAATACAGTGACTTAAACTTATATTTTATTGGGAAACTAATGCATTATTTACATTAAAAATTGAACTCAAATTTTCAAATTTTCATTGAAAGTTTCCCAACTAAATTAGATTTTCTTCGAAAATTAAAAATCAAAAACCCATTTGGAGCATTATTATTGCCATTCCCAGCAAAAAACGTCGTCAATAGAATAATGAAAGTATTGTTTTTGGATCCGGAAGTGGTGCAAAATTGGATTTAACATGGGCTTGTCATAGGAGGGACGCCCACCATTGCAACAGCCGTTATACTGCATTTTTATCACTTCTTAAGGTGTGATTCAAATTCAGTGTTTTGGAAGTAATTAAAAATTTTGCCAAATAAATATTTTTCATCATTTTTTTATGATTTTTAATGTATTCTAAGGCTTGTCTGAAAGGTTTCACCTCAAATATTAAAAAAAAATCCTAATTGGCACATTGTCTGAGCTTACACTCATAGAAAAAAATCATGCACGGCGTGGTCATTTCAAAACGCTTCGTTCATGAAAGTGAATCAACACACATGTGATATCAAACTGTGAACAGGCGGTGTCAATCTGACAACGATAAAATGACATCATGCGTTGTCGAAACAACAACCAGCGTTCATGATGTGAAAACGTAATGGTTACGACTTTATAAACAAAATTAACAAGTATATATGGCCGTAAGTTTGGCCAGGCCGAATCTTATGTACCCTCCACCATGGATAGCGTAGAAACTTATACGAAAGACTGCCATCCACAATCGAATTACTTAGGTTGTGGTATCTTAAATCGTTTTCTAAATTGTGATTTGGTCCATACGTGGTATATATTAGACAAAAAAGGTATGTGTAGGTAAGTCTACAAATAGTTACGAATCGATATAGACTTTTGCACGGTACGTAGGAAGCTAGAATTGGAATATGGGGGTCGCTTATATGGGGGCTATATACAATTATGAACTTGATATGAACCAATTTTTGTGTGCTTGGGGATCGATTTATCTGAGGGCTATATATAACTATTGTTACGAATTCCATATAGCTTTATTATTGCATTGATCAGGGGATAATTACATATATTTTTTATGGACGAGTAGTAACGTGAGATCGACTTGGCCAATCGTAATGGTCACGCTCACAACCCTGGTTCTTCTACCCAATGTGTTATGTTGAGTTTTTGGTGAAAAGAATAAGGTGGCAACACTCATCGATAATTAACATACCTCCACAGGGAGAAAGAGAAGATAGAAAAAAAAAACGATGTTCAGACGTCAAATTGGAGTCAAATGCGAAAGCACGTTTTTTTACTCGTCACGCAAAGATTATCGACAAAACTAAGAAAATTTATATTAATTGGATATGATTGTGAAATTTGATTTGAAGAGCATAGAAACGTTGAAGAAAAATTAAATATTGCCAATGATCGATTAAATAGAAATTCACTACGAGTACAATCATTACGAAAAGAAAAAAAAAGAATAGAACTATTTGTGTGATCGATAAAATATATCAACCTCTTTTCTTGAGAAATATATTTTTATAAAGGAATTTGATTATTTATAACTATCAGAAAGGCCAACAAAAAATACTATTTTTCTTTGCCGGACTCATCACTCTGTTTATATTGTTCATACACGCTCCTTGGTACCTTATTAGCTGACATAACCTGCTCGATTAAGGTGTTAATTTTAATGGAATGCCTCCATATACCACCCTACTGCATAAGTGCAACAACAACAAGAACAACAATAGCATTCAAGTAAATGCCTCCATATACCACCCTACTGCATAAGTGCAAAAACAACAAGAACAACAATAGCTTTCAAGTAGATGTCCCATGTTACCACCCACAAAACATCTCCAATATTTCCAGTCTATCTACGATATCCCATACAAAGATTGAAAAGATAGATCCATTCACAGAGAAATCATAATATCAACAGCAAAACACGAAAAACCACACCTATAACTGAATTATTGAAAGATTTTATAAATTATATATAGTATATTTCAATCACATTAATTAATTAATTATTATCATATAGGTTCTTTCCTTATTTTCCTTATTTTTTTTTTTCTTTTTGTTTTCTTTTTTTTCGATAATTTTTTTATATATATTTTTTTATTCCTTGGTTTTATTACGAGAAATATAAAGAGAATAGGGTTATATTAAAATGATAAAGCAGTAAAGAGAAGAAAAGAGAACACGGTAAAATGTTTTTTCATGAATTAACTCGAAGAGAATATTGTAAATGTTATTATTACAAAAAAAAAAAAAGATTTGTTTCTTATAACCACAGTGCTGCGATGCTGGCGCCAACATTGAGACTCAAAACATCGTTTAAGGTGAGTTTAAACATATAAAAGTAGAGATTTAAGAGTGTTGCATTCAACGTCAAATCAATGATATCTCTTAATATTCCCTCCTTCTCTTCTCTGTTGTTTTTGCTTAATACCCACTGCGTAATTATTTGAAAGACTCTTTATATTTTTCTTTTCTTTTCTCTTTTCTTTTTTTTATTTCATTTGAGGGGAAGTAATCCCAACGATTATTAGTTTTTTCTGTTATTATACTTATTGTTATTTTTTTTCTAACATTATATGTATGTAATGAATTGAAACTTTATCGAAATAATAGTGATTTTTATAAATTTCATTACTGAACTGTACAATAAAATATGAAATCCAAAAACTTAGTATAAAAATCATTTCTGTCGTTATTATTCATAATATGAAGGGCTAAGGTGATTATTTTGGTGATGCTGGGGTATGATTAGAAAATGTTTTAATGAATACTTAGACTAACAACTTTGGACAGGCTTTGGAAACAGGGAACCGAAATCGATAAAAGGGCTTGGATTTGGTTCATGGATGTTGCTTAGGAACATGAGGGGTGGGTAGGCCCAACCAAAGACTGACGGACTGTGGGACAGACTTGGACAGAAAACGGACTGAAGACTTGCAGTGATTAGGATATCTGGGTTTTTGTTTTTTTTTTTATTTTAGTTTTTTTTTATTTAGTTAGAATGGTGGACCAACATATTCAGATTCTGTTCTTTAATTATAAATAAAGTACCTGGACACGAGGTATGATGTTGTGGTATGAGGAATGTAGTACTGGCTGACCCCGACCGAAAACCGACGAGCAGCTATGGGAAAGAGCCACCGTGTCCATTGCCGAACAATTTGCATTCTAGGAGGATTTTACCACAACACTATAGACTGATATGGACCTAGTTAGGCATGGTTGTTAACGGCCATATACTAGCACAATTTACCAAATTTCAACTGACTCAAATGAAATTTGCTCCTCCAATAGGCTCCAAAACCAGCGGGATCGGTTTATATGGAGGCTATATATGATTATGGACTGATATGGACCACTTTGGCATGGTTGTTAAATATCATATACGAACATCACGTACCGAATTTCAACCGAATAGGATAAATTTTGCTCTTCCAAGGGGCTCCGGAGGTCAAATCTGGGGACCGGTTTATATGGGGGCTATATATAATTATGGACCGATTTCGACCAATTTTTGCATGGGTGTTTGAGACCATATACTAACATGACGTACCAAATTTCAACCGAATCGGATGAATTTTGCTCTTCCAAGAGGCTCCGGAGTTCAAATCTGGTGATCGGTTTATATGGGGGCTATATATAATTATGCACCGATGTGGACCAATTTTTGCATGTTCATTAGAGCATTAGCATGTACCAAATTTCAGCCGGATCGGATGAAATTTGCTTCTCTTAGAGGCTCCGCAAGCAAAATCGGGGGATCGGTTATATGGGGGCTATATATAATTATGGACCGATGTGGATCAATTTTTGCATGGTTGTTAAAGACCATATAGTAACACCACGTACCAAATTTCAGCCGGAGCGGATGAAATTTTCTTCTCTTAGAGGCTCCGCAAGCAAAATCGGGGGATCGGTTTATATGGGGGCTATATATAATTATGGTTGTTAGAGACCATAAACTTACACTATGTACCAAATTTCTGTCGGATCGGATGAAATTTGCTTCTCTTAGAGAGTCTGCAAGCCAAATTTTGGGGTCCGTTTATATAGGGGCTATACGTAAAAGTGAACCGATATGCCCCATTTGCAATACCATCCGACCTACATCAATAACAACTACTTGTGCCAAGTTTCAAGTCGATAGCTTGTTTCCTTTGGAAGTTAGCGTGATTTCAACAGACGGACGGACGGACGGACATGCTCAGATCGACTCAGAATTTCACCACGACCCAGAATATATTTACTTTATGGGGTTTTAGAGCAATATCTCGATGTGTTACAAACGGAATGACAAAGTTAATATACCCCCATCCTATGGTGGAGGGTATAAAAAAAGATTTCCGCTAGCGTGACTCGAACCTGTGTTTTCTGCACCATACGCGTTAACAGTCGCTTTAGCACATTGCACCACCGATGCAGTTGCCATAATATCGTCTAACGATTATTTTAAGACTTTTGATGGCCAAAGAAAAACGAATGCCGTTCATGAAATCGTGAATGCCCGTGGACGAAATTGTGAACATTACGTTTTGATTTATTGTGAACGTTTCCGTTTCATTTTGTCACCCACCGTTCACGACTATGGGTCGTAATTTTTTCTATTGCTGTAGATTCGAATTTTCAGTTTCCGATTTTTCCAGCCATTTTGAGGACATAAGCTGATATTGATGCTTCCTCTTGTTAAGACTACAAGTCGCACTGTCCGTAAATAAAATTTAAAGTTTTCTTCCCTCGAAAAAAGTATTTGCCATTTTTTCTGAAATCTAAGTCACTGTGTTCAAAAAATATATGTCTTGTCCGGAACAACTGCACTTAAAGGCAAAATTGATTTGCCTCCGGGGAGTACTGCCAAGTTGTGTAGAATTCGTTTTTACAACTTCAAGGGTTTACCATCCTTCCGCATAAGCTGCAACACATCTCACCCACAAAACATGGCCAGAGTCCAAAGGGCATTAGACAATCCCTCACGAATAAAAACAATAAAATACCAAATGGCCAAGCAAAACAAACTCCATAAACTTTATCCAGTTGCCACTCGCCTCCTTGCTTCGACACTTGACCAAATTGGTTAATATTGGAAGCCTTGGAAAATTGTTAGGTAAACGAATAAGGGGGAAACATTTGTGAATGTTAGTAGCAGTATAAAATTGAAGAAGTTCTTATACACAGTTAAGGAACAAAAAGAAGAGTCCCTCTATCAAAAACACTAAAGTCTTTTAATACCAATATTAAGCATAACAAAATGTATAGAAATTTTTTGCATTTTTTCTAATTAGTTTGATAAAACAACAAAATTATTCAGTTAAAAACTATGATCAATTTTTTTATCCACTTTCACACTTTATTTTCGAATCATGGAATTCGTACTAGTGACACGGCCAGTTCCAAATAACCAATATTTTGTGAACAGACTAGACACATGGACAACAACTGTTGAAACATGGCTGGAAAGATTGCAAGGGCCTTAGTGTTTTTTTCTAATTTTTTTTCCCAAGAAAACAAAAATACTGAAATTGAATCACAACTGAAAAAGTATTTAATGCGAAATCAATGCAATGGATCCTTAAAAAGATGACTTTTGTCCTATGAAAAGCCCATACTAAATTAATTTCTTCTGATCCGATTTTGCGCGAAAAATTTTATGGCGATTTCGATTGGGAAAAAAGGTGCAACATCCTCGAAATTGATTGCAAAATATCAAGCACACTATCTTAGATTTTGGATCCGGTATCCCTTACAATATTATGAATTAACAATAACTTTGGAATGACAATATCATTTGGGCGAAAAAACAATGAGGGAAAAAGTAGTGTAACACAAAGGTAACATATTTTTTGCGAAACGAAAACGCCCTTAGTTACTGTTTTGGCTGCACTTTTTTGCTGGATGCATAGAATGAGGGAGTAATCTTGGGGCATTTCAGAAAAAAACTGAGAAATTCTTTTTAAGTCATTACTTTCATCTAGAGATGGACAGTAAAATTCAATTCAAGAGAATTTCTTTTTAGGTAATATATAAAAATTCACTCCCAGCAAAAAAATGGAAGTTGTTCCACAAAAATTTCTTTTAAAGCGCATCCCGGAATCCCCATCATGTTTTTTCCGACTTCCAATGCAGTCCTTTAGGACAAGTCTTAGAAAGTGTGGAATTAAGCCGTTTTAAGTGCAAATTTATGTTTTCGACAATTAAACTTCGCAAAAAAGAGTAGGAAATCAATAAAATAGTAAAAAAAAACAAGTATATACGGCCGTAAGTTCGGCCAGGCCGAATCTTATGTACCCTCCACCATGGATTGCGTAGAAACTTCTACGGAAGAATGTCATCCACAATCGAATTACTTGGGTTGTGGTATCTTAAAACTTCTTAACATCGTTTCTAAATTGTGAGTTAGTCCATACGTGGTATATAACATATTAGACAAAAAAAGTTATGTATAGGTAGGTCTACAAACAACTACGAATCGATATGGACTTTTTGCACGATACGTAGAGAGCCAGAATTGAAATATGGGGGTCGCTTATGTGGCGGCTATATACAATTATGAAATATACCAAATTTCAACTGACACGGATGAAATTTGCTCCTCTAAGAGGTTCCAAAACCATATCTCGGGATCGGTTTATATGGGAGCTATATATGATTATGGACTGATATGGACCACTTTTGGCATGGTTGTTAAATATCATATACTACCACCACGTACCAAATTTCAACCAGATCGGATAAATTTTGCATCTCCATAAGGTACCGGAGGTCAAATCTGGGGATCGGTTTATAATAATTATAGACAGATATGAAACAACTCCTGCATGGTTGTTGGATACAATATACTAACATCACGTATCAAATTTCAAGCGAATCGGATGAATTTTGCTCTTCCAATGGGCTCCGGAGATCAAATCTGGGGATCGGTTTATATAGGGCCTATATATAATTATGGACCGATTTCGACCAATTTTTGCATGGGTGTTTGAGGCCATATATTAACACCACGAACTGAATCAGATGAATTTTGGTCTTCCAAGAGGCTCTGGAGGCCAAATCTGGTGATCGGTTTATATGGCGACACTATATAATTATGGACCGATATGGACCAATTTTTGCATGGTCATTAGCTACCATATACTTACACCATGTACCAAATTTCAGCCGGATCGGATGAAATTTGTCTCTCTTAGAGGCTCCGCAAGCCAAATCGGGGGATCGGTTTATATGGGTGCTATATATAATTATGGACCGATGTGGACCAATTTTTGCATGGTTATTATAGATCATATGCTGACACCGTCTAACAAATTTCAGCCGGATCGGATGAGATTTGCTTCTCTTAGAGGCTCTGCAAGCCAAATCTGGAGATCGGTTTATATGGGGGCTATATATATAATTATGGACCGATGTGGACCAATTTTTGCACGGTTGTTAAAGACAATATACTTACACCATGCACCAATTTTCAGCCGGATTGAATGAAATTTGCTGCTCTTAGAGGCTCCACAACTAAGTTTGGGGGTCCGTTTATAATGGACTATACGTACAAGTGGACCGATATGGCCCATTTGCAATACCATCCGACCTACATCAATAACAACTACTTGTGCCAAGTTTCAAGTCAATAGCTTGTGTCGTTCGGTAGTTAGCGTGATTTCAACACACGGACGGACGGACGGACGGACATGCTCAGATCGATTCAGAATTTCACCACAACCCAGAAAGTATTTACTTTATGGGGTCTTAGAGCAATATTTCGATGTGCTACAAACAGAATGACAAAGTTAATATACCCCCATCCTATGGTGGAGGGTATAAAAATATAATTATACAAAAAATATATGAAAAAAATAAAATAAAAACAATGTAAAGGGTGATTTGTTAAGAGCTTGATAACTTTTTTAAAAAAAAAACGCATAAAATTTGCAAAATCTCATCGGTTCTTTATTTGAAACGTTAGATTGGTCCATGACATTTACTTTTTGAAGATAATTTCATTTAAATGTTGACCGCGGCTGCGTCTTAGGTGGTCCATTCGGAAAGTCCAATTTTGGGCAACTTTTTCGAGCATTTCGGCCGGAATAGCCCGAATTTCTTCGGAAATGTTGTCTTCCAAAGCTGGAATAGTTGCTGGCTTATTTCTGTAGACTTTAGACTTGACGTAGCCCCACAAAAAATAGTCTAAAGGCGTCAAATCGCATGATCTTGGTGGCCAACTTACCGGTCCATTTCTTGAGATGAATTGTTCTCCGAAGTTTTCCCTCAAAATGGCCATAGAATCGCGAGCTGTGTGGCATGTAGCGCCATCTTGTTGAAACCACATGTCAACCAAGTTCAGTTCTTCCATTTTTGGCAACAAAAAGTTTGTTAGCATCGAACGATAGCGATCGCCATTCACCGTAACGTTGCGTCCAACAGCATCTTTGAAAAAATACGGTCCAATGATTCCACCAGCGTACAAACCACACCAAACAGTGCATTTTTCGGGATGCATGGGCAGTTCTTGAACGGCTTCTGGTTGCTCTTCACTCCAAATGCGGCAATTTTGCTTATTTACGTAGCCATTCAACCAGAAATGAGCCTCATCGCTGAACAAAATTTGTCGATAAAAAAGCGGATTTTCTGCCAACTTTTCTAGGGCCCATTCACTGAAAATTCGACGTTGTGGCAGATCGTTCGGCTTCAGTTCTTGCACGAGCTGTATTTTATACGGTTTTACACCAAGATCTTTGCGTAAAATCTTCCATGTGGTCGAATAACACAAACCCAATTGCTGCGAACGGCGACGAATCGACATTTCACGGTCTTCAGCAACACTCTCAGAAACAGACGCAATATTCTCTTCTGTACGCACTGTACGCATTCGTGTGGTTGGTTTAATATCCAATAAAGTAAACTGAGTGCGAAACTTGGTCACAATCGCATTAATTGTTTGCTCACTTGGTCGATTATGTAGACCATAAATCGGACGTAAAGCGCGAAACACATTTCGAACCGAACACTGATTTTGGTAATAAAATTCAATGATTTGCAAGCGTTGCTCGTTAGTAAGTCTATTCATGATGAAATGTCAAAGCATACTGAGCATCTTTCTCTTTGACACCATGTCTGAAATCCCACGTGATCTGTCAAATACTAATGCATGAAAATCCTAACCTCAAAAGAACCACCCTTTATAACATAAAAACAATTTTTTAGAAAAATATTTAATACAAAAGATGCCGCCGGTGAGATTCGAACCAGCATTCTTTATTTTTTCATTCATCATAATAAAGAATATCTCAAGAAGTAGTTAGAATATCATGCCGTGATCATTAGCGTAGCTAGACAATTTTCCTGGGGGGGGGGGGGGGGCTATAGCCCCCCTAGCTAAAACATTATAGACTGAACTTATAGGTTCAACTAATGCTTTATTTCATAAAATTGAATAAAGAAATAGACATCAAAATAACTCGACAATCAATTTATAATAAAGCAACTAAAAGTACCCTACGGGAAATTGGTGCAAATTGCCACTGACGGACCTATCACAGAACTGGTACCTGTGCTCCAGTTAGTTGCAATTTTCACATTTAGTGAAATAAAATTATCAGAATAACCTTTTGTTTTTTTTTTCATTTCGGGTTCGATTAGGAACCCAAATTGAAAGAGATTTCTAAGAGTTTGTTCGAGACTGGTTCCTGAGAACCTGTTTATGGGTTGCTCCTGCTAAATTGTCCCAGGACGTGTCCTTTGGGATGAATCTAAGATGCGTCCTAAAATGTAAGTTTACTCCGTCAATGACAAACCCATGTTAAAGTGGACGGTCCCTTCCATACGTTTTGATCAGAACTGGGACTGGTCCATACACACCAGGGACTAGTCCTGTACCAGTTCTGTGGTTGATCCATTGATCTTTTCCCAGCAAAAAGTTGGGAGTTGTTCTAAAGGCACAACTTTAAAAGCACTTCCAAAAATGTCTTCACAAAGAAGTTAACTATTTTGATTTGATTTGATTTGATTTTTTACTTCCTTTTTTTATATTTTAATGCGTCATTTTTTGTTTTTTTTTAAATAGTTTAAAAAAAGAGTAATGCTATGGTCACACTGGGCAAATATTTGACAGGAATCAAAAAAGAATCCGTCGCCACAGCCAAACCAGAAATGATATTTAGCTCATATTGGATATATAACATCATGGTAGGATTATTTTCCAAAAACCGTATGAAGATATTTGGAAAATGCTTCTGGAATAATGTTTGACACTCATTTTGGTCAAATATTTGCCTAGTGTGACCATAGTCTAAGAATAAATAAAATGGTACAAATTATTCAAACTTTGCCACAAAAATGCTAAATCCATTATAGAAAAATCGATAATATTTGAAAAAAACGTTTCAAGCAAGCGTTAGAATGCATTAAAAATCATAAAAAAGTATAAAAATTATTTATTTGGGAAAATATCACAAAATTTTTAATTCACATTCAAAACACTGAATTCGGATCACACCTTAAGAAGTGATGCAAATTCATTGCAATCAGACTTCTACCACAACCAAAGTAATTCGATTTTGCATGAAAGTATTTAGTGGAACGTTGTGCGTTGTACGAGTATATACTTGTTTAATTTTTATAAAAATGTAAAAACGTAAATAGGTTTTCAAATTCTGGGGGGGCTACAATTTTTCTGGGGGGGTCTAAGCCCCCTCCCCAGAGGCCTTCCTACGCTTATGGCCGTGATATCATATTAGGTTCCTATCAGAAACATTTGAATAACATATATGTTTTGATGCATCGTGTTCGATGACAACTGTGGCTTAGTGTGCTAAGACATTCTGTTATGATGCCAACAGACCCAGGTTCAACTACCGGTGGAAGCGAATAAGTTTTTCAATATAAAATAAAAGTGTAACAAAAATTACTGATAAAAAAAGTGAAAATGGAAACAAATGTTTTTTTTTCACAATTTTAAAGCAATTGAATATATCAAAAAATGGAGCCCATTTAAATTTCATTGGAGATGATCTAAGTTAGCACTACTTCCGGATAACCAATTGGAGATCCAAAATACTTGTTTGGAAGCTCGTTTTTTACTGAAAATTACATTCCCAGCAGAAAACAACATCGCCAAAAAGTAGTGAAAATGTTGTTATAGGATTCGGATGTGTCCAAGGTTTTTTTTTTTTTCAATGTACTCTAGGGTGTTAAATACAGAGCTGGCTTGACTTAAGCTCTTTCTTACTTAATTACGTTTATCGAGCTATGATGTACCATGAAAAGGCCTCCAAACTGAACGTCCACTTGCTCCCAATGTTTCACCTTTGTCATTAACTTTTCGAACATTTAGTGTTTTCCCCCGCACTGATGCTGTAGTTGCTGTTGCATTGGCAAATACTACGCTTGATATCCTTATACATGACCAACAAGCCAGGTTAGTTAAGAATTTCAGTTAAAAACTTTTGCATTTGTGGCATTCACACCAACACTCGTCCAATGATTGTCTAGCTTTCCCGGGGCAGATGCAACTACGTGTGTATCTGTGAGGGAGTTCTTATAAAAAAAATGCTCCTTAAATGCCTTCACAAAATGGACACAAAACAAACACAGAGAGAGAGAGAGAGAGAGAGAGAGAGTGGAAGAGTGAAAGAACTGATGTCGTAAATTTACGCAATTAAGAGGGAAAAAATTGTTTTTAATAGCCGCGGGCAGTTGTGAGCCACGTCCTGAATTATTCTTCACTTTGCTTGGATGTTTACTACACTACCATTTTCAGGTTAAGGCTTCAGCCTTTTTTTTTTTTTTTTTTTTTTTTGCTTAGTTCACAATATTCAATGAAACGTGAAATAGAATGCAGGAAAGGGATCTAGAAAAAGGAGTTTGAATCCTCAAGGAAAATCCCAAGAATGAAAGTGTCATGAAAATGAATTCATGAAAATTGAAAATTTTTGTGACCAAAAATTTATGTAAGTTATTTAAATTGCTACAGAAATGGCTATGTCAAAGAATATAATCGGGGCTTATGACATAAATATTTTGTATATAACACTAGGTCGCACAGGATCACTGTATTAAAGGGTGATATTTTAGCTATTATCTTTTTGGCAACATTTGTGTAAGTAGTTTAAGCACGTTTTGTATTTTGTTTCACTATCAAACATCTTATGTTTGATCCATAATTTAACCACGAATCGTCTAACAAACGAAACCACCTGCAAATTGTGAAGCCTTTCAAATACAGCTGGTTCAAGAATTGAAGCCGGAGGACCTACCACAAAGCATAATTTTTGGTGAACGGCCCATACCGTGTCTATTTCGTAGGCTGTGATAAAGGGTGATACGGTCAAGCTTTGGTCATGGGAAAACGCGTGTAAATCGGTGAAATCGTTTATTTAAAAAATCAAATTAAATTTATTTTTCAAGTTCAATTGGTATAAAATTCAGGAAAAATATTCAGTTAGGCTTTCGCTTTTCCAAATCCGAATTGTCGGGCCTCACGCTTGACACCTGCCATCAGATTTTGTACGGCCACCTTGTCCACCTTCTTCGCCGCAGAAAGCTAGTTTGCCTTGAACTGCTGCTCGTCCTTAGCAGTTTTTTTGGTCTTCTTTAGGTTCCGCTTGACAATAGCCCAGTATTTCTCAATTGGGCGGAGCCTGGCGTGTTGGGAAGGTTCTTGTCCTTGGGAACCACCAGCACGTTGTTGGCGGCGTACCACTCCATGGCCTTTCTACCGTAATGGCAAAATGCCAAATCCGGCCAAAACAGTACGGAACAACCGTGTTTCTTCAGGAAAGGCAACAGACGTTTATTCAAACACTCTTTCACGTAATTTCTTGGTTGACAGTCCCGGAAGCTATGAAAATGCTGCTTTTCAAGCCACAGGTACAGATGGCTTGCCAAACCAGATATTTCTTTGCGAACTTTGACAGTTTTATGTGCTTGAAAATATCTGCTACCTTTCACCTTCCTTTTGCCGTATAAACTCCTGTCCCGGAAGCTGCTTGTAGTCGGCTTTGACATAGGTTTCGTCGTCCATTACCACGCAGTAAAACTTCGTCGGCATCGTCGTGTACAGCCTCCGGGATCGCGCTTTGGCCGTCGTATTTTGTTTATTATCACGATTTGGAGTCACTACTTTCTTGTAAGTCGATAGTCCGGCTCATTTTTTGGCTCGATGCAGGGCTTATTTGGCATCTCGGAGAGAGAGGTTAGGGTTTCGCTTGAAACTACCGGCAACTCTCTTTGTCGTCTCAGCGGCTTCCGGTTTTCGATTCCCCCCGATCCAGACTTCCTGGCTGTCGACAAACGTCCCCCAAACACTTTAATTACCTTTGTAACGGTTGATTTGGCAACTTTTAGCGATTTTGCCAGCATTGCGTTCGAGTAGCTCGGATTTCGCGATGCGCGAGCACAATTTTGATACGCTGCTCTTTTGCTTGGACGGCATTTTGACAACTGAAGAGTGAATTCCAAAATCAAAATAGGAGCAACATTCTACACAAACACACCTTCAAAATGAGGGGTGTTCAGGTTAAATGCAAAATTGAAAGAAATACGTCAAGTTTATATTGACCAATTTTTGACCGTATCACCCTTTAGAGCAAAAGTTGTCCAGGATTACATTTAAGGAGCCACAAACCTTAAAATAAAATATACGATTTATGCCGTTGACGATTCTGTTATACGGAGCCAGCGACGGTCGGTGTTGATGATTCGGAGGAAGCAAGGTTAGTGAGCCACCGTGGTGCAATGGTTAGCATACCCGCATTGCATACACAAGGTCGTGAGTTCGATTCCTGCTTTGACCGAACACCAAAAATTTTT